>NW_026989151.1:0-32324 GCF_030222135.1 Aotus nancymaae
ACAGCAGTAAGCCCAGGGAAATATCTGCTTCTAAATCCAAAACGCAGCTATCTAACAGAACGGTTGTCAATGTGTGCACTCAACTTCCAGAGTTAAACCCGTGTGTGGATTCAGCAGTCTGCAAACACTTTCTCTGCAGAGTCCCAAAACAGGCGTTTTCAGCCCATTACCGGCATATGGAAGAAACAGCAGTAAGCACAGGGAAATATCTGCTTCTAAATCCAAAACGCAGCTATCTAACAGAACGGTTGTCAATGTGTGCACTCAACTTCCAGAGTTAAACCCGTGTGTGGATTCAGCAGTCTGCAAACACTTTCTGTGCAGAGTCCCAAAACAGGCGTTTTCAGCCCATTACCGGCATATGGAAGAAACAGCAGTAAGCACAGGGAAATATCTGCTTCTAAATCCAAAACGCAGCTATCTAACAGAACGGTTGTCAATGTGTGCACTCAACTTCCAGAGTTAAACCCGTGTGTGGATTCAGCAGTCTGCAAACACTTTCTCTGCAGAGTCCCAAAACAGGCGTTTTCAGCCCATTACCGGCATATGGAAGAAACAGCAGTAAGCACAGGGAAATATCTGCTTCTAAATCCAAAACGCAGCTATCTAACAGAACGGTTGTCAATGTGTGCACTCAACTTCCAGAGTTAAACCCGTGTGTGGATTCAGCAGTGTGCAAACACTTTCTCTGCAGAGTCCCAAAACAGGCGTTTTCAGCCCATTACCGGCATATGGAAGAAACAGCAGTAAGCCCAGGGAAATATCTGCTTCTAAATCCAAAACGCAGCTATCTAACAGAACGGTTGTCAATGTGTGCACTCAACTTCCAGAGTTAAACCCGTGTGTGGATTCAGCAGTCTGCAAACACTTTCTCTGCAGAGTCCCAAAACAGGCGTTTTCAGCCCATTACCGGCATATGGAAGAAACAGCAGTAAGCCCAGGGAAATATCTGCTTCTAAATCCAAAACGCAGCTATCTAACAGAACGGTTGTCAATGTGTGCACTCAACTTCCAGAGTTAAACCCGTGTGTGGATTCAGCAGTCTGCAAACACTTTCTCTGCAGAGTCCCAAAACAGGCGTTTTCAGCCCATTACCGGCATATGGAAGAAACAGCAGTAAGCACAGGGAAATATCTGCTTCTAAATCCAAAACGCAGCTATCTAACAGAACGGTTGTCAATGTGTGCACTCAACTTCCAGAGTTAAACCCGTGTGTGGATTCAGCAGTCTGCAAACACTTTCTCTGCAGAGTCCCAAAACAGGCGTTTTCAGCCCATTACCGGCATATGGAAGAAACAGCAGTAAGCACAGGGAAATATCTGCTTCTAAATCCAAAACGCAGCTATCTAACAGAACGGTTGTCAATGTGTGCACTCAACTTCCAGAGTTAAACCCGTGTGTGGATTCAGCAGTGTGCAAACACTTTCTCTGCAGAGTCCCAAAACAGGCGTTTTCAGCCCATTACCGGCATATGGAAGAAACAGCAGTAAGCACAGGGAAATATCTGCTTCTAAATCCAAAACGCAGCTATCTAACAGAACGGTTGTCAATGTGTGCACTCAACTTCCAGAGTTAAACCCGTGTGTGGATTCAGCAGTCTGCAAACACTTTCTCTGCAGAGTCCCAAAACAGGCGTTTTCAGCCCATTACCGGCATATGGAAGAAACAGCAGTAAGCACAGGGAAATATCTGCTTCTAAATCCAAAACGCAGCTATCTAACAGAACGGTTGTCAATGTGTGCACTCAACTTCCAGAGTTAAACCCGTGTGTGGATTCAGCAGTCTGCAAACACTTTCTCTGCAGAGTCCCAAAACAGGCGTTTTCAGCCCATTACCGGCATATGGAAGAAACAGCAGTAAGCACAGGGAAATATCTGCTTCTAAATCCAAAACGCAGCTATCTAACAGAACGGTTGTCAATGTGTGCACTCAACTTCCAGAGTTAAACCCGTGTGTGGATTCAGCAGTCTGCAAACACTTTCTCTGCAGAGTCCCAAAACAGGCGTTTTCAGCCCATTACCGGCATATGGAAGAAACAGCAGTAAGCCCAGGGAAATATCTGCTTCTAAATCCAAAACGCAGCTATCTAACAGAACGGTTGTCAATGTGTGCACTCAACTTCCAGAGTTAAACCCGTGTGTGGATTCAGCAGTCTGCAAACACTTTCTCTGCAGAGTCCCAAAACAGGTGTTTTCAGCCCATTACCGGCATATGGAAGAAACAGCAGTAAGCACAGGGAAATATCTGCTTCTAAATCCAAAACGCAGCTATCTAACAGAACGGTTGTCAATGTGTGCACTCAACTTCCAGAGTTAAACCCGTGTGTGGATTCAGCAGTCTGCAAACACTTTCTCTGCAGAGTCCCAAAACAGGCGTTTTCAGCCCATTACCGGCATATGGAAGAAACAGCAGTAAGCACAGGGAAATATCTGCTTCTAAATCCAAAACGCAGCTATCTAACAGAACGGTTGTCAATGTGTGCACTCAACTTCCAGAGTTAAACCCGTGTGTGGATTCAGCAGTCTGCAAACACTTTCTCTGCAGAGTCCCAAAACAGGCGTTTTCAGCCCATTACCGGCATATGGAAGAAACAGCAGTAAGCACAGGGAAATATCTGCTTCTAAATCCAAAACGCAGCTATCTAACAGAACGGTTGTCAATGTGTGCACTCAACTTCCAGAGTTAAACCCGTGTGTGGATTCAGCAGTCTGCAAACACTTTCTCTGCAGAGTCCCAAAACAGGCGTTTTCAGCCCATTACCGGCATATGGAAGAAACAGCAGTAAGCACAGGGAAATATCTGCTTCTAAATCCAAAACGCAGCTATCTAACAGAACGGTTGTCAATGTGTGCACTCAACTTCCAGAGTTAAACCCGTGTGTGGATTCAGCAGTCTGCAAACACTTTCTCTGCAGAGTCCCAAAACAGGCGTTTTCAGCCCATTACCGGCATATGGAAGAAACAGCAGTAAGCACAGGGAAATATCTGCTTCTAAATCCAAAACGCAGCTATCTAACAGAACGGTTGTCAATGTGTGCACTCAACTTCCAGAGTTAAACCCGTGTGTGGATTCAGCAGTCTGCAAACACTTTCTGTGCAGAGTCGCAAAACAGGCCTTTCCGGCCCAGTACCGACATATAAAAAAGAGCATTAAGACTGCGTCTAAAACTCAGAAGAAACCTTTCTTTCAAACTGCTCGGCCGTGTGTTCATTCATATAAGAGACTTGAATATATGTTCAGATTCAGCTAGTTAGCAACACGTTTCTTCCAGGAGCTGTGTTTGCCCATTCCAGAGTATACTGGAGTATAAGATGTAAAGACAAATGTCTCGTTCCAAAAGAAAAACGGATGATCTAATGGAATGGTTGTCAATGTGTGCATTCAACTTACTGAGCTAAACTGCTGTTTGTATGCAGCAGTTTAGAAAACATTTCTGTGTAGATTCTCAAACAGACATTTCCAGCAAAATACCGGCCTATAAGAAATAGCAGTAAGACTGCGTCTAAAACTCAGAGGGAACGTTTCTTTCAAACTGCTCTGCAGTGTGTTCGTTCACCAAAGGTCGTTGAATCTATGTTTGGATTCAGCGAGTTTGAAACACGTTTATTCTGGGAGCTGCATTTCGATATTCCAGAGTGTATGGGAGTAAATGCTGTAAAGAGAAATATCTGTTTCTAAAACCAAAACGGAGCTATCTAACAGAATGGTTGTGAATGTGTGCATTCAACTTAAAGGGTTAATCTGCTCTTCTTAGGCAGCAGTTTAGAAACCCTTTATATGCAAATTCTAAAATCAACATTTGCAGCAAAACACCAGCCTAAAAGAAGTAGCAGTAAGACTGCATCTATAACATAGAAGAAACGTTTTCTTCAAAATGCTCTGCTCTGTGTTCATTCACCTAAGAGTCTTGAGTATATGTTCAGATTCAGCGAGTAAGAAACACGTTTCTTCCAGGAGCTGCATTTGCATATTCAAGAGTGTACTGGAGTATAAGGTTTAAAGTGAAATATCTGGTTCTAAAACAAACACGGAGCCATCTAACAGAATGGTTGTCACTGTGTGCATTCAGCTTATTGAGATAAACTGTTGTTTCTATGCAGCAGTTTAGAAAAGATTTTTGTGCAGATTCTAAAACAGACATTCCCAGCAAAATACCGGCCTCTAAGAAATAGCAATAAGACTGCGTCTAAAACTCAAATAAAACGTTTCTTTCAAACTGCTGTGCTGTGTGTTCGTTCACCTAAGGGAGTTGAATCTATGTTTAGATTCAGCGACTTAGAAACACGTCTATTCTGGGAGCTGCGTTTGGCTATTCCAGAATGAATGGGAGTATATGCTGTAACTAGAAACACAGGCTTCTAAAACCAAAACGGAGCTAGCTAACAGAATGATTGTGAATGAGGGCATTCAACTTAACGAATTAAACTGCTCCACTTAAGCAGCAGTTTACAAACCATTTATATGGAAATTCTAAAAACAACATTTCCAGGAAAACACCAGCCTAAAAGCAATAGCAGTAACAGTGCATTTATAACATGGAAGAAATGTTTTTTTCAAACTCCTCTGCTGTGTGTTCATTCACCTAAGAGATTCAATATATGCTCAGATTCAGCGAGTTACAAACACGTTTCTTCCAGGAGCTGCGTTTGCATATATCAGAGTGTACTGGGGTACAAGATGTAAAGAGAAATATCTGATTATACTTAGAAACCCGATTCTTTTAGGAGCTGCGTTTGGATATTCCAGAGTGAATGAGAGTATATGCTGTAAAGAGAAATATCTGCTTCTAAATCCAAAACGCAGCTATCTAACAGAACGGTTGTCAATGTGTGCACTCAACTTCCAGAGTTAAACCCGTGTGTGGATTCAGCAGTCTGCAAACACCTTCTGTGCAGAGTCCCAAAACAGGCGTTTTCAGCCCATTACCGGCATATGGAAGAAACAGCAGTAAGCACAGGGAAATATCTGCTTCTAAATCCAAAACGCAGCTATCTAACAGAACGGTTGTCAATGTGTGCACTCAACTTCCAGAGTTAAACCCGTGTGTGGATTCAGCAGTCTGCAAACACTTTCTCTGCAGAGTCCCAAAACAGGCGTTTTCAGCCCATTACCGGCATATGGAAGAAACAGCAGTAAGCCCAGGGAAATATCTGCTTCTAAATCCAAAACGCAGCTATCTAACAGAACGGTTGTCAATGTGTGCACTCAACTTCCAGAGTTAAACCCGTGTGTGGATTCAGCAGTCTGCAAACACTTTCTCTGCAGAGTCCCAAAACAGGTGTTTTCAGCCCATTACCGGCATATGGAAGAAACAGCAGTAAGCACAGGGAAATATCTGCTTCTAAATCCAAAACGCAGCTATCTAACAGAACGGTTGTCAATGTGTGCACTCAACTTCCAGAGTTAAACCCGTGTGTGGATTCAGCAGTCTGCAAACACTTTCTCTGCAGAGTCCCAAAACAGGCGTTTTCAGCCCATTACCGGCATATGGAAGAAACAGCAGTAAGCACAGGGAAATATCTGCTTCTAAATCCAAAACGCAGCTATCTAACAGAACGGTTGTCAATGTGTGCACTCAACTTCCAGAGTTAAACCCGTGTGTGGATTCAGCAGTGTGCAAACACTTTCTCTGCAGAGTCCCAAAACAGGCGTTTTCAGCCCATTACCGGCATATGGAAGAAACAGCAGTAAGCACAGGGAAATATCTGCTTCTAAATCCAAAACGCAGCTATCTAACAGAACGGTTGTCAATGTGTGCACTCAACTTCCAGAGTTAAACCCGTGTGTGGATTCAGCAGTCTGCAAACACTTTCTCTGCAGAGTCCCAAAACAGGCGTTTTCAGCCCATTACCGGCATATGGAAGAAACAGCAGTAAGCCCAGGGAAATATCTGCTTCTAAATCCAAAACGCAGCTATCTAACAGAACGGTTGTCAATGTGTGCACTCAACTTCCAGAGTTAAACCCGTGTGTGGATTCAGCAGTCTGCAAACACTTTCTCTGCAGAGTCCCAAAACAGGCGTTTTCAGCCCATTACCGGCATATGGAAGAAACAGCAGTAAGCACAGGGAAATATCTGCTTCTAAATCCAAAACGCAGCTATCTAACAGAACGGTTGTCAATGTGTGCACTCAACTTCCAGAGTTAAACCCGTGTGTGGATTCAGCAGTCTGCAAACACTTTCTGTGCAGAGTCCCAAAACAGGCGTTTTCAGCCCATTACCGGCATATGGAAGAAACAGCAGTAAGCACAGGGAAATATCTGCTTCTAAATCCAAAACGCAGCTATCTAACAGAACGGTTGTCAATGTGTGCACTCAACTTCCAGAGTTAAACCCGTGTGTGGATTCAGCAGTCTGCAAACACTTTCTCTGCAGAGTCCCAAAACAGGCGTTTTCAGCCCATTACCGGCATATGGAAGAAACAGCAGTAAGCACAGGGAAATATCTGCTTCTAAATCCAAAACGCAGCTATCTAACAGAACGGTTGTCAATGTGTGCACTCAACTTCCAGAGTTAAACCCGTGTGTGGATTCAGCAGTGTGCAAACACTTTCTCTGCAGAGTCCCAAAACAGGCGTTTTCAGCCCATTACCGGCATATGGAAGAAACAGCAGTAAGCCCAGGGAAATATCTGCTTCTAAATCCAAAACGCAGCTATCTAACAGAACGGTTGTCAATGTGTGCACTCAACTTCCAGAGTTAAACCCGTGTGTGGATTCAGCAGTCTGCAAACACTTTCTCTGCAGAGTCCCAAAACAGGCGTTTTCAGCCCATTACCGGCATATGGAAGAAACAGCAGTAAGCCCAGGGAAATATCTGCTTCTAAATCCAAAACGCAGCTATCTAACAGAACGGTTGTCAATGTGTGCACTCAACTTCCAGAGTTAAACCCGTGTGTGGATTCAGCAGTCTGCAAACACTTTCTCTGCAGAGTCCCAAAACAGGCGTTTTCAGCCCATTACCGGCATATGGAAGAAACAGCAGTAAGCACAGGGAAATATCTGCTTCTAAATCCAAAACGCAGCTATCTAACAGAACGGTTGTCAATGTGTGCACTCAACTTCCAGAGTTAAACCCGTGTGTGGATTCAGCAGTGTGCAAACACTTTCTCTGCAGAGTCCCAAAACAGGCGTTTTCAGCCCATTACCGGCATATGGAAGAAACAGCAGTAAGCACAGGGAAATATCTGCTTCTAAATCCAAAACGCAGCTATCTAACAGAACGGTTGTCAATGTGTGCACTCAACTTCCAGAGTTAAACCCGTGTGTGGATTCAGCAGTCTGCAAACACTTTCTCTGCAGAGTCCCAAAACAGGCGTTTTCAGCCCATTACCGGCATATGGAAGAAACAGCAGTAAGCCCAGGGAAATATCTGCTTCTAAATCCAAAACGCAGCTATCTAACAGAACGGTTGTCAATGTGTGCACTCAACTTCCAGAGTTAAACCCGTGTGTGGATTCAGCAGTCTGCAAACACTTTCTCTGCAGAGTCCCAAAACAGGCGTTTTCAGCCCATTACCGGCATATGGAAGAAACAGCAGTAAGCACAGGGAAATATCTGCTTCTAAATCCAAAACGCAGCTATCTAACAGAACGGTTGTCAATGTGTGCACTCAACTTCCAGAGTTAAACCCGTGTGTGGATTCAGCAGTCTGCAAACACTTTCTGTGCAGAGTCCCAAAACAGGCGTTTTCAGCCCATTACCGGCATATGGAAGAAACAGCAGTAAGCACAGGGAAATATCTGCTTCTAAATCCAAAACGCAGCTATCTAACAGAACGGTTGTCAATGTGTGCACTCAACTTCCAGAGTTAAACCCGTGTGTGGATTCAGCAGTCTGCAAACACTTTCTCTGCAGAGTCCCAAAACAGGCGTTTTCAGCCCATTACCGGCATATGGAAGAAACAGCAGTAAGCACAGGGAAATATCTGCTTCTAAATCCAAAACGCAGCTATCTAACAGAACGGTTGTCAATGTGTGCACTCAACTTCCAGAGTTAAACCCGTGTGTGGATTCAGCAGTGTGCAAACACTTTCTCTGCAGAGTCCCAAAACAGGCGTTTTCAGCCCATTACCGGCATATGGAAGAAACAGCAGTAAGCCCAGGGAAATATCTGCTTCTAAATCCAAAACGCAGCTATCTAACAGAACGGTTGTCAATGTGTGCACTCAACTTCCAGAGTTAAACCCGTGTGTGGATTCAGCAGTCTGCAAACACTTTCTCTGCAGAGTCCCAAAACAGGCGTTTTCAGCCCATTACCGGCATATGGAAGAAACAGCAGTAAGCCCAGGGAAATATCTGCTTCTAAATCCAAAACGCAGCTATCTAACAGAACGGTTGTCAATGTGTGCACTCAACTTCCAGAGTTAAACCCGTGTGTGGATTCAGCAGTCTGCAAACACTTTCTCTGCAGAGTCCCAAAACAGGCGTTTTCAGCCCATTACCGGCATATGGAAGAAACAGCAGTAAGCACAGGGAAATATCTGCTTCTAAATCCAAAACGCAGCTATCTAACAGAACGGTTGTCAATGTGTGCACTCAACTTCCAGAGTTAAACCCGTGTGTGGATTCAGCAGTCTGCAAACACTTTCTCTGCAGAGTCCCAAAACAGGCGTTTTCAGCCCATTACCGGCATATGGAAGAAACAGCAGTAAGCACAGGGAAATATCTGCTTCTAAATCCAAAACGCAGCTATCTAACAGAACGGTTGTCAATGTGTGCACTCAACTTCCAGAGTTAAACCCGTGTGTGGATTCAGCAGTGTGCAAACACTTTCTCTGCAGAGTCCCAAAACAGGCGTTTTCAGCCCATTACCGGCATATGGAAGAAACAGCAGTAAGCACAGGGAAATATCTGCTTCTAAATCCAAAACGCAGCTATCTAACAGAACGGTTGTCAATGTGTGCACTCAACTTCCAGAGTTAAACCCGTGTGTGGATTCAGCAGTCTGCAAACACTTTCTCTGCAGAGTCCCAAAACAGGCGTTTTCAGCCCATTACCGGCATATGGAAGAAACAGCAGTAAGCACAGGGAAATATCTGCTTCTAAATCCAAAACGCAGCTATCTAACAGAACGGTTGTCAATGTGTGCACTCAACTTCCAGAGTTAAACCCGTGTGTGGATTCAGCAGTCTGCAAACACTTTCTCTGCAGAGTCCCAAAACAGGCGTTTTCAGCCCATTACCGGCATATGGAAGAAACAGCAGTAAGCACAGGGAAATATCTGCTTCTAAATCCAAAACGCAGCTATCTAACAGAACGGTTGTCAATGTGTGCACTCAACTTCCAGAGTTAAACCCGTGTGTGGATTCAGCAGTCTGCAAACACTTTCTCTGCAGAGTCCCAAAACAGGCGTTTTCAGCCCATTACCGGCATATGGAAGAAACAGCAGTAAGCCCAGGGAAATATCTGCTTCTAAATCCAAAACGCAGCTATCTAACAGAACGGTTGTCAATGTGTGCACTCAACTTCCAGAGTTAAACCCGTGTGTGGATTCAGCAGTCTGCAAACACTTTCTCTGCAGAGTCCCAAAACAGGTGTTTTCAGCCCATTACCGGCATATGGAAGAAACAGCAGTAAGCACAGGGAAATATCTGCTTCTAAATCCAAAACGCAGCTATCTAACAGAACGGTTGTCAATGTGTGCACTCAACTTCCAGAGTTAAACCCGTGTGTGGATTCAGCAGTCTGCAAACACTTTCTCTGCAGAGTCCCAAAACAGGCGTTTTCAGCCCATTACCGGCATATGGAAGAAACAGCAGTAAGCACAGGGAAATATCTGCTTCTAAATCCAAAACGCAGCTATCTAACAGAACGGTTGTCAATGTGTGCACTCAACTTCCAGAGTTAAACCCGTGTGTGGATTCAGCAGTCTGCAAACACTTTCTCTGCAGAGTCCCAAAACAGGCGTTTTCAGCCCATTACCGGCATATGGAAGAAACAGCAGTAAGCACAGGGAAATATCTGCTTCTAAATCCAAAACGCAGCTATCTAACAGAACGGTTGTCAATGTGTGCACTCAACTTCCAGAGTTAAACCCGTGTGTGGATTCAGCAGTCTGCAAACACTTTCTCTGCAGAGTCCCAAAACAGGCGTTTTCAGCCCATTACCGGCATATGGAAGAAACAGCAGTAAGCACAGGGAAATATCTGCTTCTAAATCCAAAACGCAGCTATCTAACAGAACGGTTGTCAATGTGTGCACTCAACTTCCAGAGTTAAACCCGTGTGTGGATTCAGCAGTCTGCAAACACTTTCTCTGCAGAGTCCCAAAACAGGCGTTTTCAGCCCATTACCGGCATATGGAAGAAACAGCAGTAAGCACAGGGAAATATCTGCTTCTAAATCCAAAACGCAGCTATCTAACAGAACGGTTGTCAATGTGTGCACTCAACTTCCAGAGTTAAACCCGTGTGTGGATTCAGCAGTCTGCAAACACTTTCTGTGCAGAGTCGCAAAACAGGCCTTTCCGGCCCAGTACCGACATATAAAAAAGAGCATTAAGACTGCGTCTAAAACTCAGAAGAAACCTTTCTTTCAAACTGCTCGGCCGTGTGTTCATTCATATAAGAGACTTGAATATATGTTCAGATTCAGCTAGTTAGCAACACGTTTCTTCCAGGAGCTGTGTTTGCCCATTCCAGAGTATACTGGAGTATAAGATGTAAAGACAAATGTCTCGTTCCAAAAGAAAAACGGATGATCTAATGGAATGGTTGTCAATGTGTGCATTCAACTTACTGAGCTAAACTGCTGTTTGTATGCAGCAGTTTAGAAAACATTTCTGTGTAGATTCTCAAACAGACATTTCCAGCAAAATACCGGCCTATAAGAAATAGCAGTAAGACTGCGTCTAAAACTCAGAGGGAACGTTTCTTTCAAACTGCTCTGCAGTGTGTTCGTTCACCAAAGGTCGTTGAATCTATGTTTGGATTCAGCGAGTTTGAAACACGTTTATTCTGGGAGCTGCATTTCGATATTCCAGAGTGTATGGGAGTAAATGCTGTAAAGAGAAATATCTGTTTCTAAAACCAAAACGGAGCTATCTAACAGAATGGTTGTGAATGTGTGCATTCAACTTAAAGGGTTAATCTGCTCTTCTTAGGCAGCAGTTTAGAAACCCTTTATATGCAAATTCTAAAATCAACATTTGCAGCAAAACACCAGCCTAAAAGAAGTAGCAGTAAGACTGCATCTATAACATAGAAGAAACGTTTTCTTCAAAATGCTCTGCTCTGTGTTCATTCACCTAAGAGTCTTGAGTATATGTTCAGATTCAGCGAGTAAGAAACACGTTTCTTCCAGGAGCTGCATTTGCATATTCAAGAGTGTACTGGAGTATAAGGTTTAAAGTGAAATATCTGGTTCTAAAACAAACACGGAGCCATCTAACAGAATGGTTGTCACTGTGTGCATTCAGCTTATTGAGATAAACTGTTGTTTCTATGCAGCAGTTTAGAAAAGATTTTTGTGCAGATTCTAAAACAGACATTCCCAGCAAAATACCGGCCTCTAAGAAATAGCAATAAGACTGCGTCTAAAACTCAAATAAAACGTTTCTTTCAAACTGCTGTGCTGTGTGTTCGTTCACCTAAGGGAGTTGAATCTATGTTTAGATTCAGCGACTTAGAAACACGTCTATTCTGGGAGCTGCGTTTGGCTATTCCAGAATGAATGGGAGTATATGCTGTAACTAGAAACACAGGCTTCTAAAACCAAAACGGAGCTAGCTAACAGAATGATTGTGAATGAGGGCATTCAACTTAACGAATTAAACTGCTCCACTTAAGCAGCAGTTTACAAACCATTTATATGGAAATTCTAAAAACAACATTTCCAGGAAAACACCAGCCTAAAAGCAATAGCAGTAACAGTGCATTTATAACATGGAAGAAATGTTTTTTTCAAACTCCTCTGCTGTGTGTTCATTCACCTAAGAGATTCAATATATGCTCAGATTCAGCGAGTTACAAACACGTTTCTTCCAGGAGCTGCGTTTGCATATATCAGAGTGTACTGGGGTACAAGATGTAAAGAGAAATATCTGATTATACTTAGAAACCCGATTCTTTTAGGAGCTGCGTTTGGATATTCCAGAGTGAATGAGAGTATATGCTGTAAAGAGAAATATCTGCTTCTAAATCCAAAACGCAGCTATCTAACAGAACGGTTGTCAATGTGTGCACTCAACTTCCAGAGTTAAACCCGTGTGTGGATTCAGCAGTCTGCAAACACCTTCTGTGCAGAGTCCCAAAACAGGCGTTTTCAGCCCATTACCGGCATATGGAAGAAACAGCAGTAAGCACAGGGAAATATCTGCTTCTAAATCCAAAACGCAGCTATCTAACAGAACGGTTGTCAATGTGTGCACTCAACTTCCAGAGTTAAACCCGTGTGTGGATTCAGCAGTCTGCAAATACTTTCTCTGCAGAGTCCCAAAACAGGCGTTTTCAGCCCATTACCGGCATATGGAAGAAACAGCAGTAAGCACAGGGAAATATCTGCTTCTAAATCCAAAACGCAGCTATCTAACAGAACGGTTGTCAATGTGTGCACTCAACTTCCAGAGTTAAACCCGTGTGTGGATTCAGCAGTCTGCAAACACTTTCTCTGCAGAGTCCCAAAACAGGCGTTTTCAGCCCATTACCGGCATATGGAAGAAACAGCAGTAAGCACAGGGAAATATCTGCTTCTAAATCCAAAACGCAGCTATCTAACAGAACGGTTGTCAATGTGTGCACTCAACTTCCAGAGTTAAACCCGTGTGTGGATTCAGCAGTCTGCAAACACTTTCTCTGCAGAGTCCCAAAACAGGCGTTTTCAGCCCATTACCGGCATATGGAAGAAACAGCAGTAAGCACAGGGAAATATCTGCTTCTAAATCCAAAACGCAGCTATCTAACAGAACGGTTGTCAATGTGTGCACTCAACTTCCAGAGTTAAACCCGTGTGTGGATTCAGCAGTCTGCAAACACTTTCTCTGCAGAGTCCCAAAACAGGCGTTTTCAGCCCATTACCGGCATATGGAAGAAACAGCAGTAAGCACAGGGAAATATCTGCTTCTAAATCCAAAACGCAGCTATCTAACAGAACGGTTGTCAATGTGTGCACTCAACTTCCAGAGTTAAACCCGTGTGTGGATTCAGCAGTCTGCAAACACTTTCTCTGCAGAGTCCCAAAACAGGCGTTTTCAGCCCATTACTGGCATATGGAAGAAACAGCAGTAAGCACAGGGAAATATCTGCTTCTAAATCCAAAACGCAGCTATCTAACAGAACGGTTGTCAATGTGTGCACTCAACTTCCAGAGTTAAACCCGTGTGTGGATTCAGCAGTCTGCAAACACTTTCTCTGCAGAGTCCCAAAACAGGCGTTTTCAGCCCATTACCGGCATATGGAAGAAACAGCAGTAAGCCCAGGGAAATATCTGCTTCTAAATCCAAAACGCAGCTATCTAACAGAACGGTTGTCAATGTGTGCACTCAACTTCCAGAGTTAAACCCGTGTGTGGATTCAGCAGTCTGCAAACACTTTCTCTGCAGAGTCCCAAAACAGGCGTTTTCAGCCCATTACCGGCATATGGAAGAAACAGCAGTAAGCACAGGGAAATATCTGCTTCTAAACCCAAAACGCAGCTATCTAACAGAACGGTTGTCAATGTGTGCACTCAACTTCCAGAGTTAAACCCGTGTGTGGATTCAGCAGTCTGCAAACACTTTCTCTGCAGAGTCCCAAAACAGGCGTTTTCAGCCCATTACCGGCATATGGAAGAAACAGCAGTAAGCACAGGGAAATATCTGCTTCTAAATCCAAAACGCAGCTATCTAACAGAACGGTTGTCAATGTGTGCACTCAACTTCCAGAGTTAAACCCGTGTGTGGATTCAGCAGTCTGCAAACACTTTCTCTGCAGAGTCCCAAAACAGGCGTTTTCAGCCCATTACCGGCATATGGAAGAAACAGCAGTAAGCACAGGGAAATATCTGCTTCTAAATCCAAAACGCAGCTATCTAACAGAACGGTTGTCAATGTGTGCACTCAACTTCCAGAGTTAAACCCGTGTGTGGATTCAGCAGTCTGCAAACACTTTCTCTGCAGAGTCCCAAAACAGGCGTTTTCAGCCCATTACCGGCATATGGAAGAAACAGCAGTAAGCACAGGGAAATATCTGCTTCTAAATCCAAAACGCAGCTATCTAACAGAACGGTTGTCAATGTGTGCACTCAACTTCCAGAGTTAAACCCGTGTGTGGATTCAGCAGTCTGCAAACACTTTCTCTGCAGAGTCCCAAAACAGGCGTTTTCAGCCCATTACCGGCATATGGAAGAAACAGCAGTAAGCACAGGGAAATATCTGCTTCTAAATCCAAAACGCAGCTATCTAACAGAACGGTTGTCAATGTGTGCACTCAACTTCCAGAGTTAAACCCGTGTGTGGATTCAGCAGTCTGCAAACACTTTCTCTGCAGAGTCCCAAAACAGGCGTTTTCAGCCCATTACCGGCATATGGAAGAAACAGCAGTAAGCACAGGGAAATATCTGCTTCTAAATCCAAAACGCAGCTATCTAACAGAACGGTTGTCAATGTGTGCACTCAACTTCCAGAGTTAAACCCGTGTGTGGATTCAGCAGTCTGCAAACACTTTCTCTGCAGAGTCCCAAAACAGGCGTTTTCAGCCCATTACCGGCATATGGAAGAAACAGCAGTAAGCACAGGGAAATATCTGCTTCTAAATCCAAAACGCAGCTATCTAACAGAACGGTTGTCAATGTGTGCACTCAACTTCCAGAGTTAAACCCGTGTGTGGATTCAGCAGTCTGCAAACACTTTCTCTGCAGAGTCCCAAAACAGGCGTTTTCAGCCCATTACCGGCATATGGAAGAAACAGCAGTAAGCACAGGGAAATATCTGCTTCTAAATCCAAAACGCAGCTATCTAACAGAACGGTTGTCAATGTGTGCACTCAACTTCCAGAGTTAAACCCGTGTGTGGATTCAGCAGTCTGCAAACACTTTCTGTGCAGAGTCCCAAAACAGGCGTTTTCAGCCCATTACCGGCATATGGAAGAAACAGCAGTAAGCACAGGGAAATATCTGCTTCTAAATCCAAAACGCAGCTATCTAACAGAACGGTTGTCAATGTGTGCACTCAACTTCCAGAGTTAAACCCGTGTGTGGATTCAGCAGTCTGCAAACACTTTCTCTGCAGAGTCCCAAAACAGGCGTTTTCAGCCCATTACCGGCATATGGAAGAAACAGCAGTAAGCACAGGGAAATATCTGCTTCTAAATCCAAAACGCAGCTATCTAACAGAACGGTTGTCAATGTGTGCACTCAACTTCCAGAGTTAAACCCGTGTGTGGATTCAGCAGTCTGCAAACACTTTCTCTGCAGAGTCCCAAAACAGGCGTTTTCAGCCCATTACTGGCATATGGAAGAAACAGCAGTAAGCACAGGGAAATATCTGCTTCTAAATCCAAAACGCAGCTATCTAACAGAACGGTTGTCAATGTGTGCACTCAACTTCCAGAGTTAAACCCGTGTGTGGATTCAGCAGTCTGCAAACACTTTCTCTGCAGAGTCCCAAAACAGGCGTTTTCAGCCCATTACCGGCATATGGAAGAAACAGCAGTAAGCCCAGGGAAATATCTGCTTCTAAATCCAAAACGCAGCTATCTAACAGAACGGTTGTCAATGTGTGCACTCAACTTCCAGAGTTAAACCCGTGTGTGGATTCAGCAGTCTGCAAACACTTTCTCTGCAGAGTCCCAAAACAGGCGTTTTCAGCCCATTACCGGCATATGGAAGAAACAGCAGTAAGCACAGGGAAATATCTGCTTCTAAACCCAAAACGCAGCTATCTAACAGAACGGTTGTCAATGTGTGCACTCAACTTCCAGAGTTAAACCCGTGTGTGGATTCAGCAGTCTGCAAACACTTTCTCTGCAGAGTCCCAAAACAGGCGTTTTCAGCCCATTACCGGCATATGGAAGAAACAGCAGTAAGCACAGGGAAATATCTGCTTCTAAATCCAAAACGCAGCTATCTAACAGAACGGTTGTCAATGTGTGCACTCAACTTCCAGAGTTAAACCCGTGTGTGGATTCAGCAGTCTGCAAACACTTTCTCTGCAGAGTCCCAAAACAGGCGTTTTCAGCCCATTACCGGCATATGGAAGAAACAGCAGTAAGCACAGGGAAATATCTGCTTCTAAATCCAAAACGCAGCTATCTAACAGAACGGTTGTCAATGTGTGCACTCAACTTCCAGAGTTAAACCCGTGTGTGGATTCAGCAGTGTGCAAACACTTTCTCTGCAGAGTCCCAAAACAGGCGTTTTCAGCCCATTACCGGCATATGGAAGAAACAGCAGTAAGCACAGGGAAATATCTGCTTCTAAATCCAAAACGCAGCTATCTAACAGAACGGTTGTCAATGTGTGCACTCAACTTCCAGAGTTAAACCCGTGTGTGGATTCAGCAGTCTGCAAACACTTTCTCTGCAGAGTCCCAAAACAGGCGTTTTCAGCCCATTACCGGCATATGGAAGAAACAGCAGTAAGCACAGGGAAATATCTGCTTCTAAATCCAAAACGCAGCTATCTAACAGAACGGTTGTCAATGTGTGCACTCAACTTCCAGAGTTAAACCCGTGTGTGGATTCAGCAGTCTGCAAACACTTTCTCTGCAGAGTCCCAAAACAGGCGTTTTCAGCCCATTACCGGCATATGGAAGAAACAGCAGTAAGCACAGGGAAATATCTGCTTCTAAATCCAAAACGCAGCTATCTAACAGAACGGTTGTCAATGTGTGCACTCAACTTCCAGAGTTAAACCCGTGTGTGGATTCAGCAGTCTGCAAACACTTTCTCTGCAGAGTCCCAAAACAGGCGTTTTCAGCCCATTACCGGCATATGGAAGAAACAGCAGTAAGCACAGGGAAATATCTGCTTCTAAATCCAAAACGCAGCTATCTAACAGAACGGTTGTCAATGTGTGCACTCAACTTCCAGAGTTAAACCCGTGTGTGGATTCAGCAGTCTGCAAACACTTTCTCTGCAGAGTCCCAAAACAGGCGTTTTCAGCCCATTACCGGCATATGGAAGAAACAGCAGTAAGCACAGGGAAATATCTGCTTCTAAATCCAAAACGCAGCTATCTAACAGAACGGTTGTCAATGTGTGCACTCAACTTCCAGAGTTAAACCCGTGTGTGGATTCAGCAGTCTGCAAACACTTTCTCTGCAGAGTCCCAAAACAGGTGTTTTCAGCCCATTACCGGCATATGGAAGAAACAGCAGTAAGCACAGGGAAATATCTGCTTCTAAATCCAAAACGCAGCTATCTAACAGAACGGTTGTCAATGTGTGCACTCAACTTCCAGAGTTAAACCCGTGTGTGGATTCAGCAGTCTGCAAACACTTTCTCTGCAGAGTCCCAAAACAGGCGTTTTCAGCCCATTACCGGCATATGGAAGAAACAGCAGTAAGCACAGGGAAATATCTGCTTCTAAATCCAAAACGCAGCTATCTAACAGAACGGTTGTCAATGTGTGCACTCAACTTCCAGAGTTAAACCCGTGTGTGGATTCAGCAGTCTGCAAACACTTTCTCTGCAGAGTCCCAAAACAGGCGTTTTCAGCCCATTACCGGCATATGGAAGAAACAGCAGTAAGCACAGGGAAATATCTGCTTCTAAATCCAAAACGCAGCTATCTAACAGAACGGTTGTCAATGTGTGCACTCAACTTCCAGAGTTAAACCCGTGTGTGGATTCAGCAGTCTGCAAACACTTTCTCTGCAGAGTCCCAAAACAGGCGTTTTCAGCCCATTACCGGCATATGGAAGAAACAGCAGTAAGCACAGGGAAATATCTGCTTCTAAATCCAAAACGCAGCTATCTAACAGAACGGTTGTCAATGTGTGCACTCAACTTCCAGAGTTAAACCCGTGTGTGGATTCAGCAGTCTGCAAACACTTTCTCTGCAGAGTCCCAAAACAGGCGTTTTCAGCCCATTACCGGCATATGGAAGAAACAGCAGTAAGCACAGGGAAATATCTGCTTCTAAATCCAAAACGCAGCTATCTAACAGAACGGTTGTCAATGTGTGCACTCAACTTCCAGAGTTAAACGCGTGTGTGGATTCAGCAGTCTGCAAACACTTTCTGTGCAGAGTCGCAAAACAGGCCTTTCCGGCCCAGTACCGACATATAAAAAAGAGCATTAAGACTGCGTCTAAAACTCAGAAGAAACCTTTCTTTCAAACTGCTCGGCCGTGTGTTCATTCATATAAGAGACTTGAATATATGTTCAGATTCAGCTAGTTAGCAACACGTTTCTTCCAGGAGCTGTGTTTGCCCATTCCAGAGTATACTGGAGTATAAGATGTAAAGACAAATGTCTCGTTCCAAAAGAAAAACGGATGATCTAATGGAATGGTTGTCAATGTGTGCATTCAACTTACTGAGCTAAACTGCTGTTTGTATGCAGCAGTTTAGAAAACATTTCTGTGTAGATTCTCAAACAGACATTTCCAGCAAAATACCGGCCTATAAGAAATAGCAGTAAGACTGCGTCTAAAACTCAGAGGGAACGTTTCTTTCAAACTGCTCTGCAGTGTGTTCGTTCACCAAAGGTCGTTGAATCTATGTTTGGATTCAGCGAGTTTGAAACACGTTTATTCTGGGAGCTGCATTTCGATATTCCAGAGTGTATGGGAGTAAATGCTGTAAAGAGAAATATCTGTTTCTAAAACCAAAACGGAGCTATCTAACAGAATGGTTGTGAATGTGTGCATTCAACTTAAAGGGTTAATCTGCTCTTCTTAGGCAGCAGTTTAGAAACCCTTTATATGCAAATTCTAAAATCAACATTTGCAGCAAAACACCAGCCTAAAAGAAGTAGCAGTAAGACTGCATCTATAACATAGAAGAAACGTTTTCTTCAAAATGCTCTGCTCTGTGTTCATTCACCTAAGAGTCTTGAGTATATGTTCAGATTCAGCGAGTAAGAAACACGTTTCTTCCAGGAGCTGCATTTGCATATTCAAGAGTGTACTGGAGTATAAGGTTTAAAGTGAAATATCTGGTTCTAAAACAAACACGGAGCCATCTAACAGAATGGTTGTCACTGTGTGCATTCAGCTTATTGAGATAAACTGTTGTTTCTATGCAGCAGTTTAGAAAAGATTTTTGTGCAGATTCTAAAACAGACATTCCCAGCAAAATACCGGCCTCTAAGAAATAGCAATAAGACTGCGTCTAAAACTCAAATAAAACGTTTCTTTCAAACTGCTGTGCTGTGTGTTCGTTCACCTAAGGGAGTTGAATCTATGTTTAGATTCAGCGACTTAGAAACACGTCTATTCTGGGAGCTGCGTTTGGCTATTCCAGAATGAATGGGAGTATATGCTGTAACTAGAAACACAGGCTTCTAAAACCAAAACGGAGCTAGCTAACAGAATGATTGTGAAT
Organism: Aotus nancymaae; assembly: GCF_030222135.1. NCBI lineage: Eukaryota > Metazoa > Chordata > Mammalia > Primates > Aotidae > Aotus > Aotus nancymaae. The sequence goes on from NW_026989151.1 coordinate 19,462, forward strand.
GAGGGCATTCAACTTAACGAATTAAACTGCTCCACTTAAGCAGCAGTTTACAAACCATTTATATGGAAATTCTAAAAACAACATTTCCAGGAAAACACCAGCCTAAAAGCAATAGCAGTAACAGTGCATTTATAACATGGAAGAAATGTTTTTTTCAAACTCCTCTGCTGTGTGTTCATTCACCTAAGAGATTCAATATATGCTCAGATTCAGCGAGTTACAAACACGTTTCTTCCAGGAGCTGCGTTTGCATATATCAGAGTGTACTGGGGTACAAGATGTAAAGAGAAATATCTGATTATACTTAGAAACCCGATTCTTTTAGGAGCTGCGTTTGGATATTCCAGAGTGAATGAGAGTATATGCTGTAAAGAGAAATATCTGCTTCTAAATCCAAAACGCAGCTATCTAACAGAACGGTTGTCAATGTGTGCACTCAACTTCCAGAGTTAAACCCGTGTGTGGATTCAGCAGTCTGCAAACACCTTCTGTGCAGAGTCCCAAAACAGGCGTTTTCAGCCCATTACCGGCATATGGAAGAAACAGCAGTAAGCACAGGGAAATATCTGCTTCTAAATCCAAAACGCAGCTATCTAACAGAACGGTTGTCAATGTGTGCACTCAACTTCCAGAGTTAAACCCGTGTGTGGATTCAGCAGTCTGCAAACACTTTCTCTGCAGAGTCCCAAAACAGGCGTTTTCAGCCCATTACCGGCATATGGAAGAAACAGCAGTAAGCACAGGGAAATATCTGCTTCTAAATCCAAAACGCAGCTATCTAACAGAACGGTTGTCAATGTGTGCACTCAACTTCCAGAGTTAAACCCGTGTGTGGATTCAGCAGTCTGCAAACACTTTCTCTGCAGAGTCCCAAAACAGGCGTTTTCAGCCCATTACCGGCATATGGAAGAAACAGCAGTAAGCACAGGGAAATATCTGCTTCTAAATCCAAAACGCAGCTATCTAACAGAACGGTTGTCAATGTGTGCACTCAACTTCCAGAGTTAAACCCGTGTGTGGATTCAGCAGTCTGCAAACACTTTCTCTGCAGAGTCCCAAAACAGGCGTTTTCAGCCCATTACCGGCATATGGAAGAAACAGCAGTAAGCACAGGGAAATATCTGCTTCTAAATCCAAAACGCAGCTATCTAACAGAACGGTTGTCAATGTGTGCACTCAACTTCCAGAGTTAAACCCGTGTGTGGATTCAGCAGTCTGCAAACACTTTCTGTGCAGAGTCGCAAAACAGGCCTTTCCGGCCCAGTACCGACATATAAAAAAGAGCATTAAGACTGCGTCTAAAACTCAGAAGAAACCTTTCTTTCAAACTGCTCGGCCGTGTGTTCATTCATATAAGAGACTTGAATATATGTTCAGATTCAGCTAGTTAGCAACACGTTTCTTCCAGGAGCTGTGTTTGCCCATTCCAGAGTATACTGGAGTATAAGATGTAAAGACAAATGTCTCGTTCCAAAAGAAAAACGGATGATCTAATGGAATGGTTGTCAATGTGTGCATTCAACTTACTGAGCTAAACTGCTGTTTGTATGCAGCAGTTTAGAAAACATTTCTGTGTAGATTCTCAAACAGACATTTCCAGCAAAATACCGGCCTATAAGAAATAGCAGTAAGACTGCGTCTAAAACTCAGAGGGAACGTTTCTTTCAAACTGCTCTGCAGTGTGTTCGTTCACCAAAGGTCGTTGAATCTATGTTTGGATTCAGCGAGTTTGAAACACGTTTATTCTGGGAGCTGCATTTCGATATTCCAGAGTGTATGGGAGTAAATGCTGTAAAGAGAAATATCTGTTTCTAAAACCAAAACGGAGCTATCTAACAGAATGGTTGTGAATGTGTGCATTCAACTTAAAGGGTTAATCTGCTCTTCTTAGGCAGCAGTTTAGAAACCCTTTATATGCAAATTCTAAAATCAACATTTGCAGCAAAACACCAGCCTAAAAGAAGTAGCAGTAAGACTGCATCTATAACATAGAAGAAACGTTTTCTTCAAAATGCTCTGCTCTGTGTTCATTCACCTAAGAGTCTTGAGTATATGTTCAGATTCAGCGAGTAAGAAACACGTTTCTTCCAGGAGCTGCATTTGCATATTCAAGAGTGTACTGGAGTATAAGGTTTAAAGTGAAATATCTGGTTCTAAAACAAACACGGAGCCATCTAACAGAATGGTTGTCACTGTGTGCATTCAGCTTATTGAGATAAACTGTTGTTTCTATGCAGCAGTTTAGAAAAGATTTTTGTGCAGATTCTAAAACAGACATTCCCAGCAAAATACCGGCCTCTAAGAAATAGCAATAAGACTGCGTCTAAAACTCAAATAAAACGTTTCTTTCAAACTGCTGTGCTGTGTGTTCGTTCACCTAAGGGAGTTGAATCTATGTTTAGATTCAGCGACTTAGAAACACGTCTATTCTGGGAGCTGCGTTTGGCTATTCCAGAATGAATGGGAGTATATGCTGTAACTAGAAACACAGGCTTCTAAAACCAAAACGGAGCTAGCTAACAGAATGATTGTGAATGAGGGCATTCAACTTAACGAATTAAACTGCTCCACTTAAGCAGCAGTTTACAAACCATTTATATGGAAATTCTAAAAACAACATTTCCAGGAAAACACCAGCCTAAAAGCAATAGCAGTAACAGTGCATTTATAACATGGAAGAAATGTTTTTTTCAAACTCCTCTGCTGTGTGTTCATTCACCTAAGAGATTCAATATATGCTCAGATTCAGCGAGTTACAAACACGTTTCTTCCAGGAGCTGCGTTTGCATATATCAGAGTGTACTGGGGTACAAGATGTAAAGAGAAATATCTGATTATACTTAGAAACCCGATTCTTTTAGGAGCTGCGTTTGGATATTCCAGAGTGAATGAGAGTATATGCTGTAAAGAGAAATATCTGCTTCTAAATCCAAAACGCAGCTATCTAACAGAACGGTTGTCAATGTGTGCACTCAACTTCCAGAGTTAAACCCGTGTGTGGATTCAGCAGTCTGCAAACACCTTCTGTGCAGAGTCCCAAAACAGGCGTTTTCAGCCCATTACCGGCATATGGAAGAAACAGCAGTAAGCACAGGGAAATATCTGCTTCTAAATCCAAAACGCAGCTATCTAACAGAACGGTTGTCAATGTGTGCACTCAACTTCCAGAGTTAAACCCGTGTGTGGATTCAGCAGTCTGCAAACACTTTCTCTGCAGAGTCCCAAAACAGGCGTTTTCAGCCCATTACCGGCATATGGAAGAAACAGCAGTAAGCACAGGGAAATATCTGCTTCTAAATCCAAAACGCAGCTATCTAACAGAACGGTTGTCAATGTGTGCACTCAACTTCCAGAGTTAAACCCGTGTGTGGATTCAGCAGTCTGCAAACACTTTCTCTGCAGAGTCCCAAAACAGGCGTTTTCAGCCCATTACCGGCATATGGAAGAAACAGCAGTAAGCACAGGGAAATATCTGCTTCTAAATCCAAAACGCAGCTATCTAACAGAACGGTTGTCAATGTGTGCACTCAACTTCCAGAGTTAAACCCGTGTGTGGATTCAGCAGTCTGCAAACACTTTCTCTGCAGAGTCCCAAAACAGGCGTTTTCAGCCCATTACCGGCATATGGAAGAAACAGCAGTAAGCACAGGGAAATATCTGCTTCTAAATCCAAAACGCAGCTATCTAACAGAACGGTTGTCAATGTGTGCACTCAACTTCCAGAGTTAAACCCGTGTGTGGATTCAGCAGTCTGCAAACACTTTCTCTGCAGAGTCCCAAAACAGGCGTTTTCAGCCCATTACCGGCATATGGAAGAAACAGCAGTAAGCACAGGGAAATATCTGCTTCTAAATCCAAAACGCAGCTATCTAACAGAACGGTTGTCAATGTGTACACTCAACTTCCAGAGTTAAACCCGTGTGTGGATTCAGCAGTCTGCAAACACTTTCTCTGCAGAGTCCCAAAACAGGCGTTTTCAGCCCATTACCGGCATATGGAAGAAACAGCAGTAAGCACAGGGAAATATCTGCTTCTAAATCCAAAACGCAGCTATCTAACAGAACGGTTGTCAATGTGTGCACTCAACTTCCAGAGATAAACCCGTGTGTGGATTCGGCAGTCTGCAAACACTTTCTCTGCAGAGTCCCAAAACAGGCGTTTTCAGCCCATTACCGGCATATGGAAGAAACAGCAGTAAGCACAGGGAAATATCTGCTTCTAAATCCAAAACGCAGCTATCTAACAGAACGGTTGTCAATGTGTGCACTCAACTTCCAGAGTTAAACCCGTGTGTGGATTCAGCCGTCTGCAAACACTTTCTCTGCAGAGTCCCAAAACAGGCGTTTTCAGCCCATTACCGGCATATGGAAGAAACAGCAGTAAGCACAGGGAAATATCTGCTTCTAAATCCAAAACGCAGCTATCTAACAGAACGGTTGTCAATGTGTGCACTCAACTTCCAGAGTTAAACCCGTGTGTGGATTCAGCAGTCTGCAAACACTTTCTCTGCAGAGTCCCAAAACAGGCGTTTTCAGCCCATTACCGGCATATGGAAGAAACAGCAGTAAGCACAGGGAAATATCTGCTTCTAAATCCAAAACGCAGCTATCTAACAGAACGGTTGTCAATGTGTGCACTCAACTTCCAGAGTTAAACCCGTGTGTGGATTCAGCAGTCTGCAAACACTTTCTCTGCAGAGTCCCAAAACAGGCGTTTTCAGCCCATTACCGGCATATGGAAGAAACAGCAGTAAGCACAGGGAAATATCTGCTTCTAAATCCAAAACGCAGCTATCTAACAGAACGGTTGTCAATGTGTGCACTCAACTTCCAGAGTTAAACCCGTGTGTGGATTCAGCAGTCTGCAAACACTTTCTCTGCAGAGTCCCAAAACAGGCGTTTTCAGCCCATTACCGGCATATGGAAGAAACAGCAGTAAGCACAGGGAAATATCTGCTTCTAAATCCAAAACGCAGCTATCTAACAGAACGGTTGTCAATGTGTGCACTCAACTTCCAGAGTTAAACCCGTGTGTGGATTCAGCAGTCTGCAAACACTTTCTCTGCAGAGTCCCAAAACAGGCGTTTTCAGCCCATTACCGGCATATGGAAGAAACAGCAGTAAGCACAGGGAAATATCTGCTTCTAAATCCAAAACGCAGCTATCTAACAGAACGGTTGTCAATGTGTGCACTCAACTTCCAGAGTTAAACCCGTGTGTGGATTCAGCAGTCTGCAAACACTTTCTCTGCAGAGTCCCAAAACAGGCGTTTTCAGCCCATTACCGGCATATGGAAGAAACAGCAGTAAGCACAGGGAAATATCTGCTTCTAAATCCAAAACGCAGCTATCTAACAGAACGGTTGTCAATGTGTGCACTCAACTTCCAGAGTTAAACCCGTGTGTGGATTCAGCAGTCTGCAAACACTTTCTCTGCAGAGTCCCAAAACAGGCGTTTTCAGCCCATTACCGGCATATGGAAGAAACAGCAGTAAGCACAGGGAAATATCTGCTTCTAAATCCAAAACGCAGCTATCTAACAGAACGGTTGTCAATGTGTGCACTCAACTTCCAGAGTTAAACCCGTGTGTGGATTCAGCAGTCTGCAAACACTTTCTCTGCAGAGTCCCAAAACAGGCGTTTTCAGCCCATTACCGGCATATGGAAGAAACAGCAGTAAGCACAGGGAAATATCTGCTTCTAAATCCAAAACGCAGCTATCTAACAGAACGGTTGTCAATGTGTGCACTCAACTTCCAGAGTTAAACCCGTGTGTGGATTCAGCAGTCTGCAAACACTTTCTCTGCAGAGTCCCAAAACAGGCGTTTTCAGCCCATTACCGGCATATGGAAGAAACAGCAGTAAGCACAGGGAAATATCTGCTTCTAAATCCAAAACGCAGCTATCTAACAGAACGGTTGTCAATGTGTGCACTCAGCTTCCAGAGTTAAACCCGTGTGTGGATTCAGCAGTCTGCAAACACTTTCTCTGCAGAGTCCCAAAACAGGCGTTTTCAGCCCATTACCGGCATATGGAAGAAACAGCAGTAAGCACAGGGAAATATCTGCTTCTAAATCCAAAACGCAGCTATCTAACAGAACGGTTGTCAATGTGTGCACTCAACTTCCAGAGTTAAACCCGTGTGTGGATTCAGCAGTCTGCAAACACTTTCTCTGCAGAGTCCCAAAACAGGCGTTTTCAGCCCATTACCGGCATATGGAAGAAACAGCAGTAAGCACAGGGAAATATCTGCTTCTAAATCCAAAACGCAGCTATCTAACAGAACGGTTGTCAATGTGTGCACTCAACTTCCAGAGTTAAACCCGTGTGTGGATTCGGCAGTCTGCAAACACTTTCTCTGCAGAGTCCCAAAACAGGCGTTTTCAGCCCATTACCGGCATATGGAAGAAACAGCAGTAAGCACAGGGAAATATCTGCTTCTAAATCCAAAACGCAGCTATCTAACAGAACGGTTGTCAATGTGTGCACTCAACTTCCAGAGTTAAACCCGTGTGTGGATTCAGCAGTCTGCAAACACTTTCTCTGCAGAGTCCCAAAACAGGCGTTTTCAGCCCATTACCGGCATATGGAAGAAACAGCAGTAAGCACAGGGAAATATCTGCTTCTAAATCCAAAACGCAGCTATCTAACAGAACGGTTGTCAATGTGTGCACTCAACTTCCAGAGTTAAACCCGTGTGTGGATTCAGCAGTCTGCAAACACTTTCTCTGCAGAGTCCCAAAACAGGCGTTTTCAGCCCATTACCGGCATATGGAAGAAACAGCAGTAAGCACAGGGAAATATCTGCTTCTAAATCCAAAACGCAGCTATCTAACAGAACGGTTGTCAATGTGTGCACTCAACTTCCAGAGTTAAACCCGTGTGTGGATTCAGCAGTCTGCAAACACTTTCTCTGCAGAGTCCCAAAACAGGCGTTTTCAGCCCATTACCGGCATATGGAAGAAACAGCAGTAAGCACAGGGAAATATCTGCTTCTAAATCCAAAACGCAGCTATCTAACAGAACGGTTGTCAATGTGTGCACTCAACTTCCAGAGTTAAACCCGTGTGTGGATTCAGCAGTCTGCAAACACTTTCTCTGCAGAGTCCCAAAACAGGCGTTTTCAGCCCATTACCGGCATATGGAAGAAACAGCAGTAAGCACAGGGAAATATCTGCTTCTAAATCCAAAACGCAGCTATCTAACAGAACGGTTGTCAATGTGTGCACTCAACTTCCAGAGTTAAACCCGTGTGTGGATTCAGCAGTCTGCAAACACTTTCTCTGCAGAGTCCCAAAACAGGCGTTTTCAGCCCATTACCGGCATATGGAAGAAACAGCAGTAAGCACAGGGAAATATCTGCTTCTAAATCCAAAACGCAGCTATCTAACAGAACGGTTGTCAATGTGTGCACTCAACTTCCAGAGTTAAACCCGTGTGTGGATTCAGCAGTCTGCAAACACTTTCTCTGCAGAGTCCCAAAACAGGCGTTTTCAGCCCATTACCGGCATATGGAAGAAACAGCAGTAAGCACAGGGAAATATCTGCTTCTAAATCCAAAACGCAGCTATCTAACAGAACGGTTGTCAATGTGTGCACTCAACTTCCAGAGTTAAACCCGTGTGTGGATTCATCAGTCTGCAAACACTTTCTCTGCAGCGTCCCAAAACAGGCGTTTTCAGCCCATTACCGGCATATGGAAGAAACAGCAGTAAGCACAGGGAAATATCTGCTTCTAAATCCAAAACGCAGCTATCTAACAGAACGGTTGTCAATGTGTGCACTCAACTTCCAAAGTTAAACCCGTGTGTGGATTCAGCAGTCTGCAAACACTTTCTCTGCAGAGTCCCAAAACAGGCGTTTTCAGCCCATTACCGGCATATGGAAGAAACAGCAGTAAGCACAGGGAAATATCTGCTTCTAAATCCAAAACGCAGCTATCTAACAGAACGGTTGTCAATGTGTGCACTCAACTTCCACAGTTAAACCCGTGTGTGGATTCAGCAGTCTGCAAACACTTTCTCTGCAGAGTCCCAAAACAGGCGTTTTCAGCCCATTACCGGCATATGGAAGAAACAGCAGTAAGCACAGGGAAATATCTGCTTCTAAATCCAAAACGCAGCTATCTAACAGAACGGTTGTCAATGTGTGCACTCAACTTCCAGAGTTAAACCCGTGTGTGGATTCAGCAGTCTGCAAACACTTTCTGTGCAGAGTCCCAAAACAGGCGTTTTCAGCCCATTACCGGCATATGGAAGAAACAGCAGTAAGCACAGGGAAATATCTGCTTCTAAATCCAAAACGCAGCTCTCTAACAGAACGGTTGTCAATGTGTGCACTCAACTTCCAGAGTTAAACCCGTGTGTGGATTCAGCAGTCTGCAAACACTTTCTCTGCAGAGTCCCAAAACAGGCGTTTTCAGCCCATTACCGGCATATGGAAGAAACAGCAGTAAGCACAGGGAAATATCTGCTTCTAAACCCAAAACGCAGCTATCTAACAGAACGGTTGTCAATGTGTGCACTCAACTTCCAGAGTTAAACCCGTGTGTGGATTCAGCAGTCTGCAAACACTTTCTCTGCAGAGTCCCAAAACAGGCGTTTTCAGCCCATTACCGGCATATGGAAGAAACAGCAGTAAGCACAGGGAAATATCTGCTTCTAAATCCAAAACGCAGCTATCTAACAGAACGGTTGTCAATGTGTGCACTCAACTTCCAGAGTTAAACCCGTGTGTGGATTCAGCAGTCTGCAAACACTTTCTCTGCAGAGTCCCAAAACAGGCGTTTTCAGCCCATTACCGGCATATGGAAGAAACAGCAGTAAGCACAGGGAAATATCTGCTTCTAAATCCAAAACGCAGCTATCTAACAGAACGGTTGTCAATGTGTGCACTCAACTTCCAGAGTTAAACCCGTGTGTGGATTCAGCAGTCTGCAAACACTTTCTCTGCAGAGTCCCAAAACAGGCGTTTTCAGCCCATTACCGGCATATGGAAGAAACAGCAGTAAGCACAGGGAAATATCTGCTTCTAAATCCAAAACGCAGCTATCTAACAGAACGGTTGTCAATGTGTGCACTCAACTTCCAGAGTTAAACCCGTGTGTGGATTCAGCAGTCTGCAAACACTTTCTCTGCAGAGTCCCAAAACAGGCGTTTTCAGCCCATTACCGGCATATGGAAGAAACAGCAGTAAGCCCAGGGAAATATCTGCTTCTAAATCCAAAACGCAGCTATCTAACAGAACGGTTGTCAATGTGTGCACTCAACTTCCAGAGTTAAACCCGTGTGTGGATTCAGCAGTCTGCAAACACTTTCTCTGCAGAGTCCCAAAACAGGCGTTTTCAGCCCATTACCGGCATATGGAAGAAACAGCAGTAAGCACAGGGAAATATCTGCTTCTAAATCCAAAACGCAGCTATCTAACAGAACGGTTGTCAATGTGTGCACTCAACTTCCAGAGTTAAACCCGTGTGTGGATTCAGCAGTCTGCAAACACTTTCTCTGCAGAGTCCCAAAACAGGCGTTTTCAGCCCATTACCGGCATATGGAAGAAACAGCAGTAAGCCCAGGGAAATATCTGCTTCTAAATCCAAAACGCAGCTATCTAACAGAACGGTTGTCAATGTGTGCACTCAACTTCCAGAGTTAAACCCGTGTGTGGATTCAGCAGTCTGCAAACACTTTCTCTGCAGAGTCCCAAAACAGGCCTTTTCAGCCCATTACCGGCATATGGAAGAAACAGCAGTAAGCACAGGGAAATATCTGCTTCTAAACCCAAAACGCAGCTATCTAACAGAACGGTTGTCAATGTGTGCACTCAACTTCCAGAGTTAAACCCGTGTGTGGATTCAGCAGTCTGCAAACACTTTCTCTGCAGAGTCCCAAAACAGGCGTTTTCAGCCCATTACCGGCATATGGAAGAAACAGCAGTAAGCACAGGGAAATATCTGCTTCTAAATCCAAAACGCAGCTATCTAACAGAACGGTTGTCAATGTGTGCACTCAACTTCCAGAGTTAAACCCGTGTGTGGATTCAGCAGTCTGCAAACACTTTCTCTGCAGAGTCCCAAAACAGGCGTTTTCAGCCCATTACCGGCATATGGAAGAAACAGCAGTAAGCACAGGGAAATATCTGCTTCTAAATCCAAAACGCAGCTATCTAACAGAACGGTTGTCAATGTGTGCACTCAACTTCCAGAGTTAAACCCGTGTGTGGATTCAGCAGTGTGCAAACACTTTCTCTGCAGAGTCCCAAAACAGGCGTTTTCAGCCCATTACCGGCATATGGAAGAAACAGCAGTAAGCACAGGGAAATATCTGCTTCTAAATCCAAAACGCAGCTATCTAACAGAACGGTTGTCAATGTGTGCACTCAACTTCCAGAGTTAAACCCGTGTGTGGATTCAGCAGTCTGCAAACACTTTCTCTGCAGAGTCCCAAAACAGGCGTTTTCAGCCCATTACCGGCATATGGAAGAAACAGCAGTAAGCACAGGGAAATATCTGCTTCTAAATCCAAAACGCAGCTATCTAACAGAACGGTTGTCAATGTGTGCACTCAACTTCCAGAGTTAAACCCGTGTGTGGATTCAGCAGTCTGCAAACACTTTCTCTGCAGAGTCCCAAAACAGGCGTTTTCAGCCCATTACCGGCATATGGAAGAAACAGCAGTAAGCACAGGGAAATATCTGCTTCTAAATCCAAAACGCAGCTATCTAACAGAACGGTTGTCAATGTGTGCACTCAACTTCCAGAGTTAAACCCGTGTGTGGATTCAGCAGTCTGCAAACACTTTCTCTGCAGAGTCCCAAAACAGGCGTTTTCAGCCCATTACCGGCATATGGAAGAAACAGCAGTAAGCACAGGGAAATATCTGCTTCTAAATCCAAAACGCAGCTATCTAACAGAACGGTTGTCAATGTGTGCACTCAACTTCCAGAGTTAAACCCGTGTGTGGATTCAGCAGTCTGCAAACACTTTCTCTGCAGAGTCCCAAAACAGGCGTTTTCAGCCCATTACCGGCATATGGAAGAAACAGCAGTAAGCACAGGGAAATATCTGCTTCTAAATCCAAAACGCAGCTATCTAACAGAACGGTTGTCAATGTGTGCACTCAACTTCCAGAGTTAAACCCGTGTGTGGATTCAGCAGTCTGCAAACACTTTCTCTGCAGAGTCCCAAAACAGGCGTTTTCAGCCCATTACCGGCATATGGAAGAAACAGCAGTAAGCACAGGGAAATATCTGCTTCTAAATCCAAAACGCAGCTATCTAACAGAACGGTTGTCAATGTGTGCACTCAACTTCCAGAGTTAAACCCGTGTGTGGATTCAGCAGTCTGCAAACACTTTCTCTGCAGAGTCCCAAAACAGGCGTTTTCAGCCCATTACCGGCATATGGAAGAAACAGCAGTAAGCACAGGGAAATATCTGCTTCTAAATCCAAAACGCAGCTATCTAACAGAACGGTTGTCAATGTGTGCACTCAACTTCCAGAGTTAAACCCGTGTGTGGATTCAGCAGTCTGCAAACACTTTCTCTGCAGAGTCCCAAAACAGGCGTTTTCAGCCCATTACCGGCATATGGAAGAAACAGCAGTAAGCCCAGGGAAATATCTGCTTCTAAATCCAAAACGCAGCTATCTAACAGAACGGTTGTCAATGTGTGCACTCAACTTCCAGAGTTAAACCCGTGTGTGGATTCAGCAGTCTGCAAACACTTTCTCTGCAGAGTCCCAAAACAGGCGTTTTCAGCCCATTACCGGCATATGGAAGAAACAGCAGTAAGCACAGGGAAATATCTGCTTCTAAACCCAAAACGCAGCTATCTAACAGAACGGTTGTCAATGTGTGCACTCAACTTCCAGAGTTAAACCCGTGTGTGGATTCAGCAGTCTGCAAACACTTTCTCTGCAGAGTCCCAAAACAGGCGTTTTCAGCCCATTACCGGCATATGGAAGAAACAGCAGTAAGCACAGGGAAATATCTGCTTCTAAATCCAAAACGCAGCTATCTAACAGAACGGTTGTCAATGTGTGCACTCAACTTCCAGAGTTAAACCCGTGTGTGGATTCAGCCGTCTGCAAACACTTTCTCTGCAGAGTCCCAAAACAGGCGTTTTCAGCCCATTACCGGCATATGGAAGAAACAGCAGTAAGCACAGGGAAATATCTGCTTCTAAATCCAAAACGCAGCTATCTAACAGAACGGTTGTCAATGTGTGCACTCAACTTCCAGAGTTAAACCCGTGTGTGGATTCAGCAGTCTGCAAACACTTTCTCTGCAGAGTCCCAAAACAGGCGTTTTCAGCCCATTACCGGCATATGGAAGAAACAGCAGTAAGCACAGGGAAATATCTGCTTCTAAATCCAAAACGCAGCTATCTAACAGAACGGTTGTCAATGTGTGCACTCAACTTCCAGAGTTAAACCCGTGTGTGGATTCAGCAGTCTGCAAACACTTTCTCTGCAGAGTCCCAAAACAGGCGTTTTCAGCCCATTACCGCATATGGAAGAAACAGCAGTAAGCACAGGGGAAATATCTGCTTCTAAATCCAAAACGCAGCTATCTAACAGAACGGTTGTCAATGTGTGCACTCAACTTCCAGAGTTAAACCCGTGTGTGGATTCAGCAGTCTGCAAACACTTTCTGTGCAGAGTCCCAAAACAGGCGTTTTCAGCCCATTACCGGCATATGGAAGAAACAGCAGTAAGCACAGGGAAATATCTGCTTCTAAATCCAAAACGCAGCTCTCTAACAGAACGGTTGTCAATGTGTGCACTCAACTTCCAGAGTTAAACCCGTGTGTGGATTCAGCAGTCTGCAAACACTTTCTCTGCAGAGTCCCAAAACAGGCGTTTTCAGCCC
>NW_026989152.1:0-30769 GCF_030222135.1 Aotus nancymaae
TTGAAACTCTGCACAGAAAGGGTTTGCAGACTGCAGAATCCACACACGGGTTTAACTCTGGAAGTTGAGTGCACACATTGACAACCGTTCTGTTAGATAGCTGCGTTTTGGATTTACAAGCAGATATTTCCCTGTGCTTTCTGCTGTTTCTTCCATAGGCCGGTATTGGGCTGAAAACGCCTGTTTTGAAACTCTGCACAGAAACGGTTTGCAGACTGCTGAATCCACACACGGGTTTAACTCTGGAAGTTGAGTGCACACATTGACAACCGTTCTGTTAGATAGCCGCGTTTTGGATTTAGAAGCAGATATTTCCCTGTGCTTTCTGCTGTTTCTTCCGTAGGCCGGTATTGGGCTGAAAACGCCTGTTTTGAAACTCTGCACAGAAAGGGTTTGCAGACTGCTGAATCCACACACGGGTTTAACTCTGGAAGTTGAGTGCACACATTGACAACCGTTCTGTTAGATAGCTGCGTTTTGGATTTAGAAGCAGATATTTCCCTGTGCTTTCTGCTGTTTCTTCCATAGGCCGGTATTGGGCTGAAAACGCCTGTTTTGAAACTCTGCACAGAAAGGGTTTGCAGACTGCTGAATCCACACACGGGTTTAACTCTGGAAGTTGAGTGCACACATTGACAACCGTTCTGTTAGATAGCTGCGTTTTGGATTTAGAAGCAGATATTTCCCTGTGCTTTCTGCTGTTTCTTCCATAGGCCGGTATTGGGCTGAAAACGCCTGTTTTGAAACTCTGCACAGAAAGGGTTTGCAGACTGCTGAATCCACACACGGGTTTAACTCTGGAAGTTGAGTGCACACATTGACAACCGTTCTGTTAGATAGCCGCGTTTTGGATTTAGAAGCAGATATTTCCCTGTGCTTTCTGCTGTTTCTTCCATAGGCCGGTATTGGGCTGAAAACGCCTGTTTTGAAACTCTGCACAGAAAGGGTTTGCAGACTGCTGAATCCACACACGGGTTTAACTCTGGAAGTTGAGTGCACACATTGACAACCGTTCTGTTAGATAGCTGCGTTTTGGATTTAGAAGCAGATATTTCCCTGTGCTTTCTGCTGTTTCTTCCATAGGCCGGTATTGGGCTGAAAACGCCTGTTTTGAAACTCTGCACAGAAAGGGTTTGCAGACTGCTGAATCCACACACGGGTTTAACTCTGGAAGTTGAGTGCACACATTGACAACCGTTCTGTTAGATAGCTGCGTTTTGGATTTAGAAGCAGATATTTCCCTGTGCTTTCTGCTGTTTCTTCCATAGGCCGGTATTGGGCTGAAAACGCCTGTTTTGAAACTCTGCACAGAAAGGGTTTGCAGACTGCTGAATCCACACACGGGTTTAACTCTGGAAGTTGAGTGCACACATTGACAACCGTTCTGTTAGATAGCTGCGTTTTGGATTTAGAAGCAGATATTTCCCTGTGCTTTCTGCTGTTTCTTCCATAGGCCGGTATTGGGCTGAAAACGCCTGTTTTGAAACTCTGCACAGAAAGGGTTTGCAGACTGCTGAATCCACACACGGGTTTAACTCTGGAAGTTGAGTGCACACATTGACAACCGTTCTGTTAGATAGCTGCGTTTTGGATTTAGAAGCAGATATTTCCCTGTGCTTTCTGCTGTTTCTTCCATAGGCCGGTATTGGGCTGAAAATGCCTGTTTTGAAACTCTGCACAGAAAGGGTTTGCAGACTGCTGAATCCACACACGGGTTTAACTCTGGAAGTTGAGTGCACACATTGACAACCGTTCTGTTAGATAGCTGCGTTTTGGATTTAGAAGCAGATATTTCCCTGTGCTTTCTGCTGTTTCTTCCATAGGCCGGTATTGGGCTGAAAACGCCTGTTTTGAAACTCTGCACAGAAAGGGTTTGCAGACTGCTGAATCCACACACGGGTTTAACTCTGGAAGTTGAGTGCACACATTGACAACCGTTCTGTTAGATAGCTGCGTTTTGGATTTAGAAGCAGATATTTCCCTGTGCTTTCTGCTGTTTCTTCCATAGGCCGGTATTGGGCTGAAAACGCCTGTTTTGAAACTCTGCACAGAAAGGGTTTGCAGACTGCTGAATCCACACACGGGTTTAACTCTGGAAGTTGAGTGCACACATTGACAACCGTTCTGTTAGATAGCTGCGTTTTGGATTTAGAAGCAGATATTTCCCTGTGCTTTCTGCTGTTTCTTCCATAGGCCGGTATTGGGCTGAAAACGCCTGTTTTGAAACTCTGCACAGAAAGGGTTTGCAGACTGCTGAATCCACACACGGGTTTAACTCTGGAAGTTGAGTGCACACATTGACAACCGTTCTGTTAGATAGCTGCGTTTTGGATTTAGAAGCAGATATTTCCCTGTGCTTTCTGCTGTTTCTTCCATAGGCCGGTATTGGGCTGAAAACGCCTGTTTTGAAACTCTGCACAGAAAGGGTTTGCAGACTGCTGAATCCACACACGGGTTTAACTCTGGAAGTTGAGTGCACACATTGACAACCGTTCTGTTAGATAGCTGCGTTTTGGATTTAGAAGCAGATATTTCCCTGTGCTTTCTGCTGTTTCTTCCATAGGCCGGTATTGGGCTGAAAACGCCTGTTTTGAAACTCTGCACAGAAAGGGTTTGCAGACTGCTGAATCCACACACGGGTTTAACTCTGGAAGTTGAGTGCACACATTGACAACCGTTCTGTTAGATAGCTGCGTTTTGGATTTAGAAGCAGATATTTCCCTGTGCTTTCTGCTGTTTCTTCCATAGGCCGGTATTGGGCTGAAAACGCCTGTTTTGAAACTCTGCACAGAAAGGGTTTGCAGACTGCTGAATCCACACACGGGTTTAACTCTGGAAGTTGAGTGCACACATTGACAACCGTTCTGTTAGATAGCTGCGTTTTGGATTTAGAAGCAGATATTTCCCTGTGCTTTCTGCTGTTTCTTCCATAGGCCGGTATTGGGCTGAAAACGCCTGTTTTGAAACTCTGCACAGAAAGGGTTTGCAGACTGCTGAATCCACACACGGGTTTAACTCTGGAAGTTGAGTGCACACATTGACAACCGTTCTGTTAGATAGCTGCGTTTTGGATTTAGAAGCAGATATTTCCCTGTGCTTTCTGCTGTTTCTTCCATAGGCCGGTATTGGGCTGAAAACGCCTGTTTTGAAACTCTGCACAGAAAGGGTTTGCAGACTGCTGAATCCACACACGGGTTTAACTCTGGAAGTTGAGTGCACACATTGACAACCGTTCTGTTAGATAGCTGCGTTTTGGATTTAGAAGCAGATATTTCCCTGTGCTTTCTGCTGTTTCTTCCATAGGCCGGTATTGGGCTGAAAACGCCTGTTTTGAAACTCTGCACAGAAAGGGTTTGCAGACTGCTGAATCCACACACGGGTTTAACTCTGGAAGTTGAGTGCACACATTGACAACCGTTCTGTTAGATAGCTGCGTTTTGGATTTAGAAGCAGATATTTCCCTGTGCTTTCTGCTGTTTCTTCCATAGGCCGGTATTGGGCTGAAAACGCCTGTTTTGAAACTCTGCACAGAAAGGGTTTGCAGACAGCTGAATCCACACACGGGTTTAACTCTGGAAGTTGAGTGCACACATTGACAACCGTTCTGTTAGATAGCTGCGTTTTGAATTTAGAAGCAGATATTTCCCTGTGCTTTCTGCTGTTTCTTCCATAGGCCGGTATTGGGCTGAAAACGCCTGTTTTGAAACTCTGCACAGAAAGGGTTTGCAGACTGCTGAATCCACACACGGGTTTAACTCTGGAAGTTGAGTGCACACATTGACAACCGTTCTGTTAGATAGCCGCGTTTTGGATTTAGAAGCAGATATTTCCCTGTGCTTTCTGCTGTTTCTTACATAGGCCGGTATTGGTCTGAAAACGCCTGTTTTGAAACTCTGCACAGAAAGGGTTTGCAGACTGCTGAATCCACACACGGGTTTAACTCTGGAAGTTGAGTGCACACATTGACAACCGTTCTGTTAGATAGCTGCGTTTTGGATTTAGAAGCAGATATTTCCCTGTGCTTTCTGCTGTTTCTTCCATAGGCCGGTATTGGGCTGAAAACGCCTGTTTTGAAACTCTGCACAGAAAGGGTTTGCAGACTGCTGAATCCACACACGGGTTTAACTCTGGAAGTTGAGTGCACACATTGACAACCGTTCTGTTAGATAGCTGCGTTTTGGATTTAGAAGCAGATATTTCCCTGTGCTTTCTGCTGTTTCTTCCATAGGCCAGTATTGGGCTGAAAACGCCTGTTTTGAAACTCTGCACAGAAAGGGTTTGCAGACTGCTGAATCCACACACGGGTTTAACTCTGGAAGTTGAGTGCACACATTGACAACCGTTCTGTTAGATAGCTGCGTTTTGGATTTAGAAGCAGATATTTCCCTGTGCTTTCTGCTGTTTCTTCCATAGGCCGGTATTGGGCTGAAAACGCCTGTTTTGAAACTCTGCACAGAAAGTGTTTGCAGACTGCTGAATCCACACCCGGATTTAACTCTGGAAGTTGAGTGCACACATTGACAACCGTTCTGTTAGATAGCTGCGTTTTGGATTTAGAAGCAGATATTTCCCTGTGCTTTCTGCTGTTTCTTCCATAGGCCGGTATTGGGCTGAAAACGCCTGTTTTGAAACTCTGCACAGAAAGGGTTTGCAGACTGCTGAATCCACACACGGGTTTAACTCTGGAAGTTGAGTGCACACATTGACAACCGTTCTGTTAGATAGCTGCGTTTTGGATTTAGAAGCAGATATTTCCCTGTGCTTTCTGCTGTTTCTTCCATAGGCCGGTATTGGGCTGAAAACGCCTGTTTTGAAACTCTGCACAGAAAGGGTTTGCAGACTGCTGAATCCACACACGGGTTTAACTCTGGAAGTTGAGTGCACACATTGACAACCGTTCTGTTAGATAGCTGCGTTTTGGATTTAGAAGCAGATATTTCCCTGTGCTTTCTGCTGTTTCTTCCATAGGCCGGTATTGGGCTGAAAACACCTGTTTTGAAACTCTGCACAGAAAGGGTTTGCAGACTGCTGAATCCACACACGGGTTTAACTCTGGAAGTTGAATGCACACATTGACAACCGTTCTGTTAGATAGCTGCGTTTTGGATTTAGAAGCAGATATTTCCCTGTGCTTTCTGCTGTTTCTTCCATATGCCGGTATTGGGCTGAAAACGCCTGTTTTGAAACTCTGCACAGAAAGGGTTTGCAGACTGCTGAATCCACACACGGGTTTAACTCTGGAAGTTGAGTGCACACATTGACAACCGTTCTGTTAGATAGCTCCGTTTTGGATTTAGAAGCAGATATTTCCCTGTGCTTTCTGCTGTTTCTTCCATAGGCCGGTATTGGGCTGAAAACGCCTGTTTTGAAACTCTGCACAGAAAGGGTTTGCAGACTGCTGAATCCACACACTGGTTTAACTCTGGAAGTTGAGTGCACACATTGACAACCGTTCTGTTAGATAGCTGCGTTTTGGATTTAGAAGCAGATATTTCCCTGTGCTTACTGCTGTTTCTTCCATAGGCCGGTATTGGGCTGAAAACGCCTGTTTTGAAACTCTGCACAGAAAGGGTTTGCAGACTGCTGAATCCACACACGGGTTTAACTCTGGAAGTTGAGTGCACACATTGACAACCGTTCTGTTAGATAGCCGCGTTTTGGATTTAGAAGCAGATATTTCCCTGTGCTTTCTGCTGTTTCTTACATAGGCCGGTATTGGTCTGAAAACGCCTGTTTTGAAACTCTGCACAGAAAGGGTTTGCAGACTGCTGAATCCACACCCGGATTTAACTCTGGAAGTTGAGTGCACACATTGACAACCGTTCTGTTAGATAGCTGCGTTTTGGATTTAGAAGCAGATATTTCCCTGTGCTTTCTGCTGTTTCTTCCATAGGCCGGTATTGGGCTGAAAACGCCTGTTTTGAAACTCTGCACAGAAAGGGTTTGCAGACTGCTGAATCCACACACGGGTTTAACTCTGGAAGTTGAGTGCACACATTGACAACCGTTCTGTTAGATAGCTGCGTTTTGGATTTAGAAGCAGATATTTCCCTGTGCTTTCTGCTGTTTCTTCCATAGGCCGGTATTGGGCTGAAAACGCCTGTTTTGAAACTCTGCACAGAAAGGGTTTGCAGACTGCTGAATCCACACACGGGTTTAACTCTGGAAGTTGAGTGCACACATTGACAACCGTTCTGTTAGATAGCCGCGTTTTGGATTTAGAATCAGATATTTCCCTGTGCTTTCTGCTGTTTCTTCCATAGGCCGGTATTGGGCTGAAAACGCCTGTTTTGAAACTCTGCACAGAAAGGGTTTGCAGACTGCTGAATCCACACACGGGTTTAACTCTGGAAGTTGAGTGCACACATTGACAACCGTTCTGTTAGATAGCTGCGTTTTGGATTTAGAAGCAGATATTTCCCTGTGCTTTCTGCTGTTTCTTCCATAGGCCGGTATTGGTCTGAAAACGCCTGTATTGAAACTCTGCACAGAAAGGTTTTGCAGACTGCTGAATCCACACACGGGTTTAACTCTGGAAGTTGAGTGCACACATTGACAACCGTTCTGTTAGATAGCTGCGTTTTGGATTTAGAAGCAGATATTTCCCTGTGCTTTCTGCTGTTTCTTCCATAGGCCGGTATTGGGCTGAAAACGCCTGTTTTGAAACTCTGCACAGAAAGGTTTTGGAGACTGCTGAATCCACACACGGGTTTAACTCTGGAAGTTGAGTGCACACATTGACAACCGTTCTGTTAGATAGCTGCGTTTTGGATTTAGAAGCAGATATTTCCCTGTGCTTTCTGCTGTTTCTTCCATAGGCCGGTATTGGGTTGAAAACGCCTGTTTTGAAACTCTGCACAGAAAGGGTTTGCAGACAGCTGAATCCACACACGGGTTTAACTCTGGAAGTTGAGTGCACACATTGACAACCGTTCTGTTAGATAGCTGCGTTTTGAATTTAGAAGCAGATATTTCCCTGTGCTTTCTGCTGTTTCTTCCATAGGCCGGTATTGGGCTGAAAACGCCTGTTTTGAAACTCTGCACAGAAAGGGTTTGCAGACTGCTGAATCCACACACGGGTTTAACTCTGGAAGTTGAGTGCACACATTGACAACCGTTCTGTTAGATAGCTGCGTTTTGGATTTACAAGCAGATATTTCCCTGTGCTTTCTGCTGTTTCTTCCATAGGCCGGTATTGGGCTGAAAACGCCTGTTTTGAAACTCTGCACAGAAACGGTTTGCAGACTGCTGAATCCACACACGGGTTTAACTCTGGAAGTTGAGTGCACACATTGACAACCGTTCTGTTAGATAGCCGCGTTTTGGATTTAGAAGCAGATATTTCCCTGTGCTTTCTGCTGTTTCTTCCATAGGCCGGTATTGGGCTGAAAACGCCTGTTTTGAAACTCTGCACAGAAAGGGTTTGCAGACTGCTGAATCCACACACGGGTTTAACTCTGGAAGTTGAGTGCACACATTGACAACCGTTCTGTTAGATAGCTGCGTTTTGGATTTAGAAGCAGATATTTCCCTGTGCTTTCTGCTGTTTCTTCCATAGGCCGGTATTGGGCTGAAAACGCCTGTTTTGAAACTCTGCACAGAAAGGGTTTGCAGACTGCTGAATCCACACACGGGTTTAACTCTGGAAGTTGAGTGCACACATTGACAACCGTTCTGTTAGATAGCTGCGTTTTGGATTTAGAAGCAGATATTTCCCTGTGCTTTCTGCTGTTTCTTCCATAGGCCGGTATTGGGCTGAAAACGCCTGTTTTGAAACTCTGCACAGAAAGGGTTTGCAGACTGCTGAATCCACACACGGGTTTAACTCTGGAAGTTGAGTGCACACATTGACAACCGTTCTGTTAGATAGCCGCGTTTTGGATTTAGAATCAGATATTTCCCTGTGCTTTCTGCTGTTTCTTCCATAGGCCGGTATTGGGCTGAAAACGCCTGTTTTGAAACTCTGCACAGAAAGGGTTTGCAGACTGCTGAATCCACACACGGGTTTAACTCTGGAAGTTGAGTGCACACATTGACAACCGTTCTGTTAGATAGCTGCGTTTTGGATTTAGAAGCAGATATTTCCCTGTGCTTTCTGCTGTTTCTTCCATAGGCCGGTATTGGGCTGAAAACGCCTGTTTTGAAACTCTGCACAGAAAGGGTTTGCAGACTGCTGAATCCACACACGGGTTTAACTCTGGAAGTTGAGTGCACACATTGACAACCGTTCTGTTAGATAGCTGCGTTTTGGATTTAGAAGCAGATATTTCCCTGTGCTTTCTGCTGTTTCTTCCATAGGCCGGTATTGGGCTGAAAACGCCTGTTTTGAAACTCTGCACAGAAAGGGTTTGCAGACTGCTGAATCCACACACGGGTTTAACTCTGGAAGTTGAGTGCACACATTGACAACCGTTCTGTTAGATAGCTGCGTTTTGGATTTAGAAGCAGATATTTCCCTGTGCTTTCTGCTGTTTCTTCCATAGGCCGGTATTGGGCTGAAAACGCCTGTTTTGAAACTCTGCACAGAAAGGGTTTGCAGACTGCTGAATCCACACACGGGTTTAACTCTGGAAGTTGAGTGCACACATTGACAACCGTTCTGTTAGATAGCTGCGTTTTGGATTTAGAAGCAGATATTTCCCTGTGCTTTCTGCTGTTTCTTCCATAGGCCGGTATTGGGCTGAAAACGCCTGTTTTGAAACTCTGCACAGAAAGGGTTTGCAGACTGCTGAATCCACACACGGGTTTAACTCTGGAAGTTGAGTGCACACATTGACAACCGTTCTGTTAGATAGCTGCGTTTTGGATTTAGAAGCAGATATTTCCCTGTGCTTTCTGCTGTTTCTTCCATAGGCCGGTATTGGGCTGAAAACGCCTGTTTTGAAACTCTGCACAGAAAGGGTTTGCAGACTGCTGAATCCACACACGGGTTTAACTCTGGAAGTTGAGTGCACACATTGACAACCGTTCTGTTAGATAGCTGCGTTTTGAATTTAGAAGCAGATATTTCCCTGTGCTTTCTGCTGTTTCTTCCATAGGCCGGTATTGGGCTGAAAACGCCTGTTTTGAAACTCTGCACAGAAAGGGTTTGCAGACTGCTGAATCCACACACGGGTTTAACTCTGGAAGTTGAGTGCACACATTGACAACCGTTCTGTTAGATAGCCGCGTTTTGGATTTAGAAGCAGATATTTCCCTGTGCTTTCTGCTGTTTCTTACATAGGCCGGTATTGGTCTGAAAACGCCTGTTTTGAAACTCTGCACAGAAAGGGTTTGCAGACTGCTGAATCCACACACGGGTTTAACTCTGGAAGTTGAGTGCACACATTGACAACCGTTCTGTTAGATAGCTGCGTTTTGGATTTAGAAGCAGATATTTCCCTGTGCTTTCTGCTGTTTCTTCCATAGGCCGGTATTGGGCTGAAAACGCCTGTTTTGAAACTCTGCACAGAAAGGGTTTGCAGACTGCTGAATCCACACACGGGTTTAACTCTGGAAGTTGAGTGCACACATTGACAACCGTTCTGTTAGATAGCTGCGTTTTGGATTTAGAAGCAGATATTTCCCTGTGCTTTCTGCTGTTTCTTCCATAGGCCAGTAATGGGCTGAAAACGCCTGTTTTGAAACTCTGCACAGAAAGGGTTTGCAGACTGCTGAATCCACACACGGGTTTAACTCTGGAAGTTGAGTGCACACATTGACAACCGTTCTGTTAGATAGCTGCGTTTTGGATTTAGAAGCAGATATTTCCCTGTGCTTTCTGCTGTTTCTTCCATAGGCCGGTATTGGTCTGAAAACGCCTGTTTTGAAACTCTGCACAGAAAGGTTTTGCAGACTGCTGAATCCACACACGGGTTTAACTCTGGAAGTTGAGTGCACACATTGACAACCGTTCTGTTAGATAGCTGCGTTTTGGATTTAGAAGCAGATATTTCCCTGTGCTTTCTGCTGTTTCTTCCGTAGGCCGGTATTGGGCTGAAAACGCCTGTTTTGAAACTCTGCACAGAAAGGGTTTGCAGACTGCTGAATCCACACACGGGTTTAACTCTGGAAGTTGAGTGCACACATTGACAACCGTTCTGTTAGATAGCTGCGTTTTGGATTTAGAAGCAGATATTTCCCTGTGCTTTCTGCTGTTTCTTCCATAGGCCGGTATTGGGCTGAAAACGCCTGTTTTGAAACTCTGCACAGAAAGGGTTTGCAGACTGCTGAATCCACACACGGGTTTAACTCTGGAAGTTGAGTGCACACATTGACAACCGTTCTGTTAGATAGCTGCGTTTTGGATTTAGAAGCAGATATTTCCCTGTGCTTTCTGCTGTTTCTTCCATAGGCCGGTATTGGGCTGAAAACACCTGTTTTGAAACTCTGCACAGAAAGGGTTTGCAGACTGCTGAATCCACACACGGGTTTAACTCTGGAAGTTGAATGCACACATTGACAACCGTTCTGTTAGATAGCTGCGTTTTGGATTTAGAAGCAGATATTTCCCTGTGCTTTCTGCTGTTTCTTCCATATGCCGGTATTGGGCTGAAAACGCCTGTTTTGAAACTCTGCACAGAAAGGGTTTGCAGACTGCTGAATCCACACACGGGTTTAACTCTGGAAGTTGAGTGCACACATTGACAACCGTTCTGTTAGATAGCTCCGTTTTGGATTTAGAAGCAGATATTTCCCTGTGCTTTCTGCTGTTTCTTCCATAGGCCGGTATTGGGCTGAAAACGCCTGTTTTGAAACTCTGCACAGAAAGGGTTTGCAGACTGCTGAATCCACACACTGGTTTAACTCTGGAAGTTGAGTGCACACATTGACAACCGTTCTGTTAGATAGCTGCGTTTTGGATTTAGAAGCAGATATTTCCCTGTGCTTACTGCTGTTTCTTCCATAGGCCGGTATTGGGCTGAAAACGCCTGTTTTGAAACTCTGCACAGAAAGGGTTTGCAGACTGCTGAATCCACACACGGGTTTAACTCTGGAAGTTGAGTGCACACATTGACAACCGTTCTGTTAGATAGCCGCGTTTTGGATTTAGAAGCAGATATTTCCCTGTGCTTTCTGCTGTTTCTTACATAGGCCGGTATTGGTCTGAAAACGCCTGTTTTGAAACTCTGCACAGAAAGGGTTTGCAGACTGCTGAATCCACACCCGGATTTAACTCTGGAAGTTGAGTGCACACATTGACAACCGTTCTGTTAGATAGCTGCGTTTTGGATTTAGAAGCAGATATTTCCCTGTGCTTTCTGCTGTTTCTTCCATAGGCCGGTATTGGGCTGAAAACGCCTGTTTTGAAACTCTGCACAGAAAGGGTTTGCAGACTGCTGAATCCACACACGGGTTTAACTCTGGAAGTTGAGTGCACACATTGACAACCGTTCTGTTAGATAGCTGCGTTTTGGATTTAGAAGCAGATATTTCCCTGTGCTTTCTGCTGTTTCTTCCATAGGCCGGTATTGGGCTGAAAACGCCTGTTTTGAAACTCTGCACAGAAAGGGTTTGCAGACTGCTGAATCCACACACGGGTTTAACTCTGGAAGTTGAGTGCACACATTGACAACCGTTCTGTTAGATAGCCGCGTTTTGGATTTAGAATCAGATATTTCCCTGTGCTTTCTGCTGTTTCTTCCATAGGCCGGTATTGGGCTGAAAACGCCTGTTTTGAAACTCTGCACAGAAAGGGTTTGCAGACTGCTGAATCCACACACGGGTTTAACTCTGGAAGTTGAGTGCACACATTGACAACCGTTCTGTTAGATAGCTGCGTTTTGGATTTAGAAGCAGATATTTCCCTGTGCTTTCTGCTGTTTCTTCCATAGGCCGGTATTGGTCTGAAAACGCCTGTATTGAAACTCTGCACAGAAAGGTTTTGCAGACTGCTGAATCCACACACGGGTTTAACTCTGGAAGTTGAGTGCACACATTGACAACCGTTCTGTTAGATAGCTGCGTTTTGGATTTAGAAGCAGATATTTCCCTGTGCTTTCTGCTGTTTCTTCCATAGGCCGGTATTGGGCTGAAAACGCCTGTTTTGAAACTCTGCACAGAAAGGTTTTGGAGACTGCTGAATCCACACACGGGTTTAACTCTGGAAGTTGAGTGCACACATTGACAACCGTTCTGTTAGATAGCTGCGTTTTGGATTTAGAAGCAGATATTTCCCTGTGCTTTCTGCTGTTTCTTCCATAGGCCGGTATTGGGTTGAAAACGCCTGTTTTGAAACTCTGCACAGAAAGGGTTTGCAGACAGCTGAATCCACACACGGGTTTAACTCTGGAAGTTGAGTGCACACATTGACAACCGTTCTGTTAGATAGCTGCGTTTTGAATTTAGAAGCAGATATTTCCCTGTGCTTTCTGCTGTTTCTTCCATAGGCCGGTATTGGGCTGAAAACGCCTGTTTTGAAACTCTGCACAGAAAGGGTTTGCAGACTGCTGAATCCACACACGGGTTTAACTCTGGAAGTTGAGTGCACACATTGACAACCGTTCTGTTAGATAGCTGCGTTTTGGATTTACAAGCAGATATTTCCCTGTGCTTTCTGCTGTTTCTTCCATAGGCCGGTATTGGGCTGAAAACGCCTGTTTTGAAACTCTGCACAGAAACGGTTTGCAGACTGCTGAATCCACACACGGGTTTAACTCTGGAAGTTGAGTGCACACATTGACAACCGTTCTGTTAGATAGCCGCGTTTTGGATTTAGAAGCAGATATTTCCCTGTGCTTTCTGCTGTTTCTTCCATAGGCCGGTATTGGGCTGAAAACGCCTGTTTTGAAACTCTGCACAGAAAGGGTTTGCAGACTGCTGAATCCACACACGGGTTTAACTCTGGAAGTTGAGTGCACACATTGACAACCGTTCTGTTAGATAGCTGCGTTTTGGATTTAGAAGCAGATATTTCCCTGTGCTTTCTGCTGTTTCTTCCATAGGCCGGTATTGGGCTGAAAACGCCTGTTTTGAAACTCTGCACAGAAAGGGTTTGCAGACTGCTGAATCCACACACGGGTTTAACTCTGGAAGTTGAGTGCACACATTGACAACCGTTCTGTTAGATAGCTGCGTTTTGGATTTAGAAGCAGATATTTCCCTGTGCTTTCTGCTGTTTCTTCCATAGGCCGGTATTGGGCTGAAAACGCCTGTTTTGAAACTCTGCACAGAAAGGGTTTGCAGACTGCTGAATCCACACACGGGTTTAACTCTGGAAGTTGAGTGCACACATTGACAACCGTTCTGTTAGATAGCCGCGTTTTGGATTTAGAATCAGATATTTCCCTGTGCTTTCTGCTGTTTCTTCCATAGGCCGGTATTGGGCTGAAAACGCCTGTTTTGAAACTCTGCACAGAAAGGGTTTGCAGACTGCTGAATCCACACACGGGTTTAACTCTGGAAGTTGAGTGCACACATTGACAACCGTTCTGTTAGATAGCTGCGTTTTGGATTTAGAAGCAGATATTTCCCTGTGCTTTCTGCTGTTTCTTCCATAGGCCGGTATTGGTCTGAAAACGCCTGTATTGAAACTCTGCACAGAAAGGTTTTGCAGACTGCTGAATCCACACACGGGTTTAACTCTGGAAGTTGAGTGCACACATTGACAACCGTTCTGTTAGATAGCTGCGTTTTGGATTTAGAAGCAGATATTTCCCTGTGCTTTCTGCTGTTTCTTCCATAGGCCGGTATTGGTCTGAAAACGCCTGTTTTGAAACTCTGCACAGAAAGGTTTTGCAGACTGCTGAATCCACACACGGGTTTAACTCTGGAAGTTGAGTGCACACATTGACAACCGTTCTGTTAGATAGCTGCGTTTTGGATTTAGAAGCAGATATTTCCCTGTGCTTTCTGCTGTTTCTTCCATAGGCCGGTATTGGGTTGAAAACGCCTGTTTTGAAACTCTGCACAGAAAGGGTTTGCAGACAGCTGAATCCACACACGGGTTTAACTCTGGAAGTTGAGTGCACACATTGACAACCGTTCTGTTAGATAGCTGCGTTTTGAATTTAGAAGCAGATATTTCCCTGTGCTTTCTGCTGTTTCTTCCATAGGCCGGTATTGGGCTGAAAACGCCTGTTTTGAAACTCTGCACAGAAAGGGTTTGCAGACTGCTGAATCCACACACGGGTTTAACTCTGGAAGTTGAGTGCACACATTGACAACCGTTCTGTTAGATAGCCGCGTTTTGGATTTACAAGCAGATATTTCCCTGTGCTTTCTGCTGTTTCTTCCATAGGCCGGTATTGGGCTGAAAACGCCTGTTTTGAAACTCTGCACAGAAAGGGTTTGCAGACTGCTGAATCCACACACGGGTTTAACTCTGGAAGTTGAGTGCACACATTGACAACCGTTCTGTTAGATAGCCGCGTTTTGGATTTAGAAGCAGATATTTCCCTGTGCTTTCTGCTGTTTCTTCCATAGGCCGGTATTGGGCTGAAAACGCCTGTTTTGAAACTCTGCACAGAAAGGGTTTGCAGACTGCTGAATCCACACACGGGTTTAACTCTGGAAGTTGAGTGCACACATTGACAACCGTTCTGTTAGATAGCTGCGTTTTGGATTTAGAAGCAGATATTTCCCTGTGCTTTCTGCTGTTTCTTCCATAGGCCGGTATTGGGCTGAAAACGCCTGTTTTGAAACTCTGCACAGAAAGGGTTTGCAGGACTGCTGAATCCACACACGGGTTTAACTCTGGAAGTTGAGTGCACACATTGACAACCGTTCTGTTAGATAGCTGCGTTTTGGATTTAGAAGCAGATATTCCCTGTGCTTTCTGCTGTTTCTTCCATAGGCCGGTATTGGGCTGAAAACGCCTGTTTTGAAACTCTGCACAGAAAGGGTTTGCAGACTGCTGAATCCACACACGGGTTTAACTCTGGAAGTTGAGTGCACACATTGACAACCGTTCTGTTAGATAGCTGCGTTTTGGATTTAGAAGCAGATATTTCCCTGTGCTTTCTGCTGTTTCTTCCATAGGCCGGTATTGGGCTGAAAACGCCTGTTTTGAAACTCTGCACAGAAAGGGTTTGCAGACTGCTGAATCCACACACGGGTTTAACTCTGGAAGTTGAGTGCACACATTGACAACCGTTCTGTTAGATAGCTGCGTTTTGGATTTAGAAGCAGATATTTCCCTGTGCTTTCTGCTGTTTCTTCCATAGGCCGGTATTGGGCTGAAAACGCCTGTTTTGAAACTCTGCACAGAAAGGGTTTGCAGACTGCTGAATCCACACACGGGTTTAACTCTGGAAGTTGAGTGCACACATTGACAACCGTTCTGTTAGATAGCTGCGTTTTGGATTTAGAAGCAGATATTTCCCTGTGCTTTCTGCTGTTTCTTCCATAGGCCGGTATTGGGCTGAAAACGCCTGTTTTGAAACTCTGCACAGAAAGGGTTTGCAGACTGCTGAATCCACACACGGGTTTAACTCTGGAAGTTGAGTGCACACATTGACAACCGTTCTGTTAGATAGCTGCGTTTTGGATTTAGAAGCAGATATTTCCCTGTGCTTTCTGCTGTTTCTTCCGTAGGCCGGTATTGGGCTGAAAACGCCTGTTTTGAAACTCTGCACAGAAAGGGTTTGCAGACTGCTGAATCCACACACGGGTTTAACTCTGGAAGTTGAGTGCACACATTGACAACCGTTCTGTTAGATAGCTGCGTTTTGGATTTAGAAGCAGATATTTCCCTGTGCTTTCTGCTGTTTCTTCCGTAGGCCGGTATTGGGCTGAAAACGCCTGTTTTGAAACTCTGCACAGAAAGGGTTTGCAGACTGCTGAATCCACACACGGGTTTAACTCTGGAAGTTGAGTGCACACATTGACAACCGTTCTGTTAGATAGCTGCGTTTTGGATTTAGAAGCAGATATTTCCCTGTGCTTTCTGCTGTTTCTTCCGTAGGCCGGTATTGGGCTGAAAACGCCTGTTTTGAAACTCTGCACAGAAAGGTTTTGGAGACTGCTGAATCCACACACGGGTTTAACTCTGGAAGTTGAGTGCACACATTGACAACCGTTCTGTTAGATAGCTGCGTTTTGGATTTAGAAGCAGATATTTCCCTGTGCTTTCTGCTGTTTCTTCCATAGGCCGGTATTGGGTTGAAAACGCCTGTTTTGAAACTCTGCACAGAAAGGGTTTGCAGACTGCTGAATCCACACACGGGTTTAACTCTGGAAGTTGAGTGCACACATTGACAACCGTTCTGTTAGATAGCTGCGTTTTGAATTTAGAAGCAGATATTTCCCTGTGCTTTCTGCTGTTTCTTCCATAGGCCGGTATTGGGCTGAAAACGCCTGTTTTGAAACTCTGCACAGAAAGGGTTTGCAGACTGCTGAATCCACACACGGGTTTAACTCTGGAAGTTGAGTGCACACATTGACAACCGTTCTGTTAGATAGCTGCGTTTTGGATTTACAAGCAGATATTTCCCTGTGCTTTCTGCTGTTTCTTCCATAGGCCGGTATTGGGCTGAAAACGCCTGTTTTGAAACTCTGCACAGAAACGGTTTGCAGACTGCTGAATCCACACACGGGTTTAACTCTGGAAGTTGAGTGCACACATTGACAACCGTTCTGTTAGATAGCCGCGTTTTGGATTTAGAAGCAGATATTTCCCTGTGCTTTCTGCTGTTTCTTCCATAGGCCGGTATTGGGCTGAAAACGCCTGTTTTGAAACTCTGCACAGAAAGGGTTTGCAGACTGCTGAATCCACACACGGGTTTAACTCTGGAAGTTGAGTGCACACATTGACAACCGTTCTGTTAGATAGCTGCGTTTTGGATTTAGAAGCAGATATTTCCCTGTGCTTCTGCTGTTTCTTCCATAGGCCGGTATTGGGCTGAAAACGCCTGTTTTGAAACTCTGCACAGAAAGGGTTTGCAGACTGCTGAATCCACACACGGGTTTAACTCTGGAAGTTGAGTGCACACATTGACAACCGTTCTGTTAGATAGCTGCGTTTTGGATTTAGAAGCAGATATTTCCCTGTGCTTTCTGCTGTTTCTTCCATAGGCCGGTATTGGGCTGAAAACGCCTGTTTTGAAACTCTGCACAGAAAGGGTTTGCAGACTGCTGAATCCACACACGGGTTTAACTCTGGAAGTTGAGTGCACACATTGACAACCGTTCTGTTAGATAGCCGCGTTTTGGATTTAGAATCAGATATTTCCCTGTGCTTTCTGCTGTTTCTTCCATAGGCCGGTATTGGGCTGAAAACGCCTGTTTTGAAACTCTGCACAGAAAGGGTTTGCAGACTGCTGATCCACACACGGGTTTAACTCTGGAAGTTGAGTGCACACATTGACAACCGTTCTGTTAGATAGCTGCGTTTTGGATTTAGAAGCAGATATTTCCCTGTGCTTTCTGCTGTTTCTTCCATAGGCCGGTATTGGTCTGAAAACGCCTGTATTGAAACTCTGCACAGAAAGGTTTTGCAGACTGCTGAATCCACACACGGGTTTAACTCTGGAAGTTGAGTGCACACATTGACAACCGTTCTGTTAGATAGCTGCGTTTTGGATTTAGAAGCAGATATTTCCCTGTGCTTTCTGCTGTTTCTTCCATAGGCCGGTATTGGTCTGAAAACGCCTGTTTTGAAACTCTGCACAGAAAGGTTTTGCAGACTGCTGAATCCACACACGGGTTTAACTCTGGAAGTTGAGTGCACACATTGACAACCGTTCTGTTAGATAGCTGCGTTTTGGATTTAGAAGCAGATATTTCCCTGTGCTTTCTGCTGTTTCTTCCATAGGCCGGTATTGGGTTGAAAACGCCTGTTTTGAAACTCTGCACAGAAAGGGTTTGCAGACAGCTGAATCCACACACGGGTTTAACTCTGGAAGTTGAGTGCACACATTGACAACCGTTCTGTTAGATAGCTGCGTTTTGAATTTAGAAGCAGATATTTCCCTGTGCTTTCTGCTGTTTCTTCCATAGGCCGGTATTGGGCTGAAAACGCCTGTTTTGAAACTCTGCACAGAAAGGGTTTGCAGACTGCTGAATCCACACACGGGTTTAACTCTGGAAGTTGAGTGCACACATTGACAACCGTTCTGTTAGATAGCCGCGTTTTGGATTTACAAGCAGATATTTCCCTGTGCTTTCTGCTGTTTCTTCCATAGGCCGGTATTGGGCTGAAAACGCCTGTTTTGAAACTCTGCACAGAAACGGTTTGCAGACTGCTGAATCCACACACGGGTTTAACTCTGGAAGTTGAGTGCACACATTGACAACCGTTCTGTTAGATAGCCGCGTTTTGGATTTAGAAGCAGATATTTCCCTGTGCTTTCTGCTGTTTCTTCCATAGGCCGGTATTGGGCTGAAAACGCCTGTTTTGAAACTCTGCACAGAAAGGGTTTGCAGACTGCTGAATCCACACACGGGTTTAACTCTGGAAGTTGAGTGCACACATTGACAACCGTTCTGTTAGATAGCTGCGTTTTGGATTTAGAAGCAGATATTTCCCTGTGCTTTCTGCTGTTTCTTCCATAGGCCGGTATTGGGCTGAAAACGCCTGTTTTGAAACTCTGCACAGAAAGGGTTTGCAGACTGCTGAATCCACACACGGGTTTAACTCTGGAAGTTGAGTGCACACATTGACAACCGTTCTGTTAGATAGCTGCGTTTTGGATTTAGAAGCAGATATTTCCCTGTGCTTTCTGCTGTTTCTTCCATAGGCCGGTATTGGGCTGAAAACGCCTGTTTTGAAACTCTGCACAGAAAGGGTTTGCAGACTGCTGAATCCACACACGGGTTTAACTCTGGAAGTTGAGTGCACACATTGACAACCGTTCTGTTAGATAGCTGCGTTTTGGATTTAGAAGCAGATATTTCCCTGTGCTTTCTGCTGTTTCTTCCATAGGCCGGTATTGGGCTGAAAACGCCTGTTTTGAAACTCTGCACAGAAAGGGTTTGCAGACTGCTGAATCCACACACGGGTTTAACTCTGGAAGTTGAGTGCACACATTGACAACCGTTCTGTTAGATAGCTGCGTTTTGGATTTAGAAGCAGATATTTCCCTGTGCTTTCTGCTGTTTCTTCCATAGGCCGGTATTGGGCTGAAAACGCCTGTTTTGAAACTCTGCACAGAAAGGGTTTGCAGACTGCTGAATCCACACACGGGTTTAACTCTGGAAGTTGAGTGCACACATTGACAACCGTTCTGTTAGATAGCTGCGTTTTGGATTTAGAAGCAGATATTTCCCTGTGCTTTCTGCTGTTTCTTCCATAGGCCGGTATTGGGCTGAAAACGCCTGTTTTGAAACTCTGCACAGAAAGGGTTTGCAGACTGCTGAATCCACACACGGGTTTAACTCTGGAAGTTGAGTGCACACATTGACAACCGTTCTGTTAGATAGCTGCGTTTTGGATTTAGAAGCAGATATTTCCCTGTGCTTTCTGCTGTTTCTTCCATAGGCCGGTATTGGGCTGAAAACGCCTGTTTTGAAACTCTGCACAGAAAGGGTTTGCAGACAGCTGAATCCACACACGGGTTTAACTCTGGAAGTTGAGTGCACACATTGACAACCGTTCTGTTAGATAGCTGCGTTTTGAATTTAGAAGCAGATATTTCCCTGTGCTTTCTGCTGTTTCTTCCATAGGCCGGTATTGGGCTGAAAACGCCTGTTTTGAAACTCTGCACAGAAAGGGTTTGCAGACTGCTGAATCCACACACGGGTTTAACTCTGGAAGTTGAGTGCACACATTGACAACCGTTCTGTTAGATAGCCGCGTTTTGGATTTAGAATCAGATATTTCCCTGTGCTTTCTGCTGTTTCTTCCATAGGCCGGTATTGGGCTGAAAACGCCTGTTTTGAAACTCTGCACAGAAAGGGTTTGCAGACTGCTGAATCCACACACGGGTTTAACTCTGGAAGTTGAGTGCACACATTGACAACCGTTCTGTTAGATAGCTGCGTTTTGGATTTAGAAGCAGATATTTCCCTGTGCTTTCTGCTGTTTCTTCCATAGGCCGGTATTGGTCTGAAAACGCCTGTATTGAAACTCTGCACAGAAAGGTTTTGCAGACTGCTGAATCCACACACGGGTTTAACTCTGGAAGTTGAGTGCACACATTGACAACCGTTCTGTTAGATAGCTGCGTTTTGGATTTAGAAGCAGATATTTCCCTGTGCTTTCTGCTGTTTCTTCCATAGGCCGGTATTGGTCTGAAAACGCCTGTTTTGAAACTCTGCACAGAAAGGTTTTGCAGACTGCTGAATCCACACACGGGTTTAACTCTGGAAGTTGAGTGCACACATTGACAACCGTTCTGTTAGATAGCTGCGTTTTGGATTTAGAAGCAGATATTTCCCTGTGCTTTCTGCTGTTTCTTCCATAGGCCGGTATTGGGTTGAAAACGCCTGTTTTGAAACTCTGCACAGAAAGGGTTTGCAGACAGCTGAATCCACACACGGGTTTAACTCTGGAAGTTGAGTGCACACATTGACAACCGTTCTGTTAGATAGCTGCGTTTTGAATTTAGAAGCAGATATTTCCCTGTGCTTTCTGCTGTTTCTTCCATAGGCCGGTATTGGGCTGAAAACGCCTGTTTTGAAACTCTGCACAGAAAGGGTTTGCAGACTGCTGAATCCACACACGGGTTTAACTCTGGAAGTTGAGTGCACACATTGACAACCGTTCTGTTAGATAGCCGCGTTTTGGATTTACAAGCAGATATTTCCCTGTGCTTTCTGCTGTTTCTTCCATAGGCCGGTATTGGGCTGAAAACGCCTGTTTTGAAACTCTGCACAGAAACGGTTTGCAGACTGCTGAATCCACACACGGGTTTAACTCTGGAAGTTGAGTGCACACATTGACAACCGTTCTGTTAGATAGCCGCGTTTTGGATTTAGAAGCAGATATTTCCCTGTGCTTTCTGCTGTTTCTTCCATAGGCCGGTATTGGGCTGAAAACGCCTGTTTTGAAACTCTGCACAGAAAGGGTTTGCAGACTGCTGAATCCACACACGGGTTTAACTCTGGAAGTTGAGTGCACACATTGACAACCGTTCTGTTAGATAGCTGCGTTTGGATTTAGAAGCAGATATTTCCCTGTGCTTTCTGCTGTTTCTTCCATAGGCCGGTATTGGGCTGAAAACGCCTGTTTTGAAACTCTGCACAGAAAGGGTTTGCAGACTGCTGAATCCACACACGGGTTTAACTCTGGAAGTTGAGTGCACACATTGACAACCGTTCTGTTAGATAGCTGCGTTTTGGATTTAGAAGCAGATATTTCCCTGTGCTTTCTGCTGTTTCTTCCATAGGCCGGTATTGGGCTGAAAACGCCTGTTTTGAAACTCTGCACAGAAAGGGTTTGCAGACTGCTGAATCCACACACGGGTTTAACTCTGGAAGTTGAGTGCACACATTGACAACCGTTCTGTTAGATAGCTGCGTTTTGGATTTAGAAGCAGATATTTCCCTGTGCTTTCTGCTGTTTCTTCCATAGGCCGGTATTGGGCTGAAAACGCCTGTTTTGAAACTCTGCACAGAAAGGGTTTGCAGACTGCTGAATCCACACACGGGTTTAACTCTGGAAGTTGAGTGCACACATTGACAACCGTTCTGTTAGATAGCTGCGTTTTGGATTTAGAAGCAGATATTTCCCTGTGCTTTCTGCTGTTTCTTCCATAGGCCGGTATTGGGCTGAAAACGCCTGTTTTGAAACTCTGCACAGAAAGGGTTTGCAGACTGCTGAATCCACACACGGGTTTAACTCTGGAAGTTGAGTGCACACATTGACAACCGTTCTGTTAGATAGCTGCGTTTTGGATTTAGAAGCAGATATTTCCCTGTGCTTTCTGCTGTTTCTTCCATAGGCCGGTATTGGGCTGAAAACGCCTGTTTTGAAACTCTGCACAGAAAGGGTTTGCAGACTGCTGAATCCACACACGGGTTTAACTCTGGAAGTTGAGTGCACACATTGACAACCGTTCTGTTAGATAGCTGCGTTTTGGATTTAGAAGCAGATATTTCCCTGTGCTTTCTGCTGTTTCTTCCATAGGCCGGTATTGGGCTGAAAACGCCTGGTTTTGAAACTCTGCACAGAAAGGGTTTGCAGACAGCTGAATCCACACACGGGTTTAACTCTGGAAGTTGAGTGCACACATTGACAACCGTTCTGTTAGATAGCTGCGTTTTGAATTTAGAAGCAGATATTTCCCTGTGCTTTCTGCTGTTTCTTCCATAGGCCGGTATTGGGCTGAAAACGCCTGTTTTGAAACTCTGCACAGAAAGGGTTTGCAGACTGCTGAATCCACACACGGGTTTAACTCTGGAAGTTGAGTGCACACATTGACAACCGTTCTGTTAGATAGCCGCGTTTGGATTTAGAAGCAGATATTTCCCTGTGCTTTCTGCTGTTTCTTACATAGGCCGGTATTGGTCTGAAAACGCCTGTGGTTTTTGAAACTCTGCACAGAAAGGGTTTGCAGACTGCTGAATCCACACACGGGTTTAACTCTGGAAGTTGAGTGCACACATTGACAACCGTTCTGTTAGATAGCTGCGTTTTGGATTTAGAAGCAGATATTTCCCTGTGCTTTCTGCTGTTTCTTCCATAGGCCGGTAGTGGGCTGAAAACGCCTGTTTTGAAACTCTGCACAGAAAGGGTTTGCAGACTGCTGAATCCACACACGGGTTTAACTCTGGAAGTTGAGTGCACACATTGACAACCGTTCTGTTAGATAGCTGCGTTTTGGATTTAGAAGCAGATATTTCCCTGTGCTTTCTGCTGTTTCTTCCATAGGCCAGTATTGGGCTGAAAACGCCTGTTTTGAAACTCTGCACAGAAAGGGTTTGCAGACTGCTGAATCCACACACGGGTTTAACTCTGGAAGTTGAGTGCACACATTGACAACCGTTCTGTTAGATAGCTGCGTTTTGGATTTAGAAGCAGATATTTCCCTGTGCTTTCTGCTGTTTCTTCCATAGGCCGGTATTGGTCTGAAAACGCCTGTTTTGAAACTCTGCACAGAAAGGTTTTGCAGACTGCTGAATCCACACACGGGTTTAACTCTGGAAGTTGAGTGCACACATTGACAACCGTTCTGTTAGATAGCTGCGTTTTGGATTTAGAAGCAGATATTTCCCTGTGCTTTCTGCTGTTTCTTCCATAGGCCGGTATTGGGCTGAAAACGCCTGTTTTGAAACTCTGCACAGAAAGGGTTTGCAGACTGCTGAATCCACACACGGGTTTAACTCTGGAAGTTGAGTGCACACATTGACAACCGTTCTGTTAGATAGCTGCGTTTTGGATTTAGAAGCAGATATTTCCCTGTGCTTTCTGCTGTTTCTTCCATAGGCCGGTATTGGGCTGAAAACGCCTGTTTTGAAACTCTGCACAGAAAGGGTTTGCAGACTGCTGAATCCACACACGGGTTTAACTCTGGAAGTTGAGTGCACACATTGACAACCGTTCTGTTAGATAGCTGCGTTTTGGATTTAGAAGCAGATATTTCCCTGTGCTTTCTGCTGTTTCTTCCATAGGCCGGTATTGGGCTGAAAACACCTGTTTTGAAACTCTGCACAGAAAGGGTTTGCAGACTGCTGAATCCACACACGGGTTTAACTCTGGAAGTTGAATACACACATTGACAACCGTTCTGTTAGATAGCTGCGTTTTGGATTTAGAAGCAGATATTTCCCTGTGCTTTCTGCTGTTTCTTCCATATGCCGGTATTGGGCTGAAAACGCCTGTTTTGAAACTCTGCACAGAAAGGGTTTGCAGACTGCTGAATCCACACACGGGTTTAACTCTGGAAGTTGAGTGCACACATTGACAACCGTTCTGTTAGATAGCTCCGTTTTGGATTTAGAAGCAGATATTTCCCTGTGCTTTCTGCTGTTTCTTCCATAGGCCGGTATTGGGCTGAAAACGCCTGTTTTGAAACTCTGCACAGAAAGGGTTTGCAGACTGCTGAATCCACACACTGGTTTAACTCTGGAAGTTGAGTGCACACATTGACAACCGTTCTGTTAGATAGCTGCGTTTTGGATTTAGAAGCAGATATTTCCCTGTGCTTACTGCTGTTTCTTCCATAGGCCGGTATTGGGCTGAAAACGCCTGTTTTGAAACTCTGCACAGAAAGGGTTTGCAGACTGCTGAATCCACACACGGGTTTAACTCTGGAAGTTGAGTGCACACATTGACAACCGTTCTGTTAGATAGCCGCGTTTTGGATTTAGAAGCAGATATTTCCCTGGTGCTTTCTGCTGTTTCTTACATAGGCCGGTATTGGTCTGAAAACGCCTGTTTTGAAACTCTGCACAGAAAGGGTTTGCAGACTGCTGAATCCACACCCGGATTTAACTCTGGAAGTTGAGTGCACACATTGACAACCGTTCTGTTAGATAGCTGCGTTTTGGATTTAGAAGCAGATATTTCCCTGTGCTTTCTGCTGTTTCTTCCATAGGCCGGTATTGGGCTGAAAACGCCTGTTTTGAAACTCTGCACAGAAAGGGTTTGCAGACTGCTGAATCCACACACGGGTTTAACTCTGGAAGTTGAGTGCACACATTGACAACCGTTCTGTTAGATAGCTGCGTTTTGGATTTAGAAGCAGATATTTCCCTGTGCTTTCTGCTGTTTCTTCCATAGGCCGGTATTGGGCTGAAAACGCCTGTTTTGAAACTCTGCACAGAAAGGGTTTGCAGACTGCTGAATCCACACACGGGTTTAACTCTGGAAGTTGAGTGCACACATTGACAACCGTTCTGTTAGATAGCCGCGTTTTGGATTTAGAATCAGATATTTCCCTGTGCTTTCTGCTGTTTCTTCCATAGGCCGGTATTGGGCTGAAAACGCCTGTTTTGAAACTCTGCACAGAAAGGGTTTGCAGACTGCTGAATCCACACACGGGTTTAACTCTGGAAGTTGAGTGCACACATTGACAACCGTTCTGTTAGATAGCTGCGTTTTGGATTTAGAAGCAGATATTTCCCTGTGCTTTCTGCTGTTTCTTCCATAGGCCGGTATTGGTCTGAAAACGCCTGTATTGAAACTCTGCACAGAAAGGTTTTGCAGACTGCTGAATCCACACACGGGTTTAACTCTGGAAGTTGAGTGCACACATTGACAACCGTTCTGTTAGATAGCTGCGTTTTGGATTTAGAAGCAGATATTTCCCTGTGCTTTCTGCTGTTTCTTCCATAGGCCGGTATTGGTCTGAAAACGCCTGTTTTGAAACTCTGCACAGAAAGGTTTTGCAGACTGCTGAATCCACACACGGGTTTAACTCTGGAAGTTGAGTGCACACATTGACAACCGTTCTGTTAGATAGCTGCGTTTTGGATTTAGAAGCAGATATTTCCCTGTGCTTTCTGCTGTTTCTTCCATAGGCCGGTATTGGGTTGAAAACGCCTGTTTTGAAACTCTGCACAGAAAGGGTTTGCAGACAGCTGAATCCACACACGGGTTTAACTCTGGAAGTTGAGTGCACACATTGACAACCGTTCTGTTAGATAGCTGCGTTTTGAATTTAGAAGCAGATATTTCCCTGTGCTTTCTGCTGTTTCTTCCATAGGCCGGTATTGGGCTGAAAACGCCTGTTTTGAAACTCTGCACAGAAAGGGTTTGCAGACTGCTGAATCCACACACGGGTTTAACTCTGGAAGTTGAGTGCACACATTGACAACCGTTCTGTTAGATAGCCGCGTTTTGGATTTACAAGCAGATATTTCCCTGTGCTTTCTGCTGTTTCTTCCATAGGCCGGTATTGGGCTGAAAACGCCTGTTTTGAAACTCTGCACAGAAAGGGTTTGCAGACTGCTGAATCCACACACGGGTTTAACTCTGGAAGTTGAGTGCACACATTGACAACCGTTCTGTTAGATAGCCGCGTTTTGGATTTAGAAGCAGATATTTCCCTGTGCTTTCTGCTGTTTCTTCCATAGGCCGGTATTGGGCTGAAAACGCCTGTTTTGAAACTCTGCACAGAAAGGGTTTGCAGACTGCTGAATCCACACACGGGTTTAACTCTGGAAGTTGAGTGCACACATTGACAACCGTTCTGTTAGATAGCTGCGTTTTGGATTTAGAAGCAGATATTTCCCTGTGCTTTCTGCTGTTTCTTCCATAGGCCGGTATTGGGCTGAAAACGCCTGTTTTGAAACTCTGCACAGAAAGGGTTTGCAGACTGCTGAATCCACACACGGGTTTAACTCTGGAAGTTGAGTGCACACATTGACAACCGTTCTGTTAGATAGCTGCGTTTTGGATTTAGAAGCAGATATTTCCCTGTGCTTTCTGCTGTTTCTTCCATAGGCCGGTATTGGGCTGAAAACGCCTGTTTTGAAACTCTGCACAGAAAGGGTTTGCAGACTGCTGAATCCACACACGGGTTTAACTCTGGAAGTTGAGTGCACACATTGACAACCGTTCTGTTAGATAGCTGCGTTTTGGATTTAGAAGCAGATATTTCCCTGTGCTTTCTGCTGTTTCTTCCATAGGCCGGTATTGGGCTGAAAACGCCTGTTTTGAAACTCTGCACAGAAAGGGTTTGCAGACTGCTGAATCCACACACGGGTTTAACTCTGGAAGTTGAGTGCACACATTGACAACCGTTCTGTTAGATAGCTGCGTTTTGGATTTAGAAGCAGATATTTCCCTGTGCTTTCTGCTGTTTCTTCCATAGGCCGGTATTGGGCTGAAAACGCCTGTTTTGAAACTCTGCACAGAAAGGGTTTGCAGACTGCTGAATCCACACACGGGTTTAACTCTGGAAGTTGAGTGCACACATTGACAACCGTTCTGTTAGATAGCTGCGTTTGGATTTAGAAGCAGATATTTCCCTGTGCTTTCTGCTGTTTCTTCCATAGGCCGGTATTGGGCTGAAAACGCCTGTTTTGAAACTCTGCACAGAAAGGGTTTGCAGACTGCTGAATCCACACACGGGTTTAACTCTGGAAGTTGAGTGCACACATTGACAACCGTTCTGTTAGATAGCTGCGTTTTGGATTTAGAAGCAGATATTTCCCTGTGCTTTCTGCTGTTTCTTCCGTAGGCCGGTATTGGGCTGAAAACGCCTGTTTTGAAACTCTGCACAGAAAGGGTTTGCAGACTGCTGAATCCACACACGGGTTTAACTCTGGAAGTTGAGTGCACACATTGACAACCGTTCTGTTAGATAGCTGCGTTTTGGATTTAGAAGCAGATATTTCCCTGTGCTTTCTGCTGTTTCTTCCGTAGGCCGGTATTGGGCTGAAAACGCCTGTTTTGAAACTCTGCACAGAAAGGGTTTGCAGACTGCTGAATCCACACACGGGTTTAACTCTGGAAGTTGAGTGCACACATTGACAACCGTTCTGTTAGATAGCTGCGTTTTGGATTTAGAAGCAGATATTTCCCTGTGCTTTCTGCTGTTTCTTCCGTAGGCCGGTATTGGGCTGAAAACGCCTGTTTTGAAACTCTGCACAGAAAGGTTTTGGAGACTGCTGAATCCACACACGGGTTTAACTCTGGAAGTTGAGTGCACACATTGACAACCGTTCTGTTAGATAGCTGCGTTTTGGATTTAGAAGCAGATATTTCCCTGTGCTTTCTGCTGTTTCTTCCATAGGCCGGTATTGGGTTGAAAACGCCTGTTTTGAAACTCTGCACAGAAAGGGTTTGCAGACTGCTGAATCCACACACGGGTTTAACTCTGGAAGTTGAGTGCACACATTGACAACCGTTCTGTTAGATAGCTGCGTTTTGAATTTAGAAGCAGATATTTCCCTGTGCTTTCTGCTGTTTCTTCCATAGGCCGGTATTGGGCTGAAAACGCCTGTTTTGAAACTCTGCACAGAAAGGGTTTGCAGACTGCTGAATCCACACACGGGTTTAACTCTGGAAGTTGAGTGCACACATTGACAACCGTTCTGTTAGATAGCTGCGTTTTGGATTTACAAGCAGATATTTCCCTGTGCTTTCTGCTGTTTCTTCCATAGGCCGGTATTGGGCTGAAAACGCCTGTTTTGAAACTCTGCACAGAAACGGTTTGCAGACTGCTGAATCCACACACGGGTTTAACTCTGGAAGTTGAGTGCACACATTGACAACCGTTCTGTTAGATAGCCGCGTTTTGGATTTAGAAGCAGATATTTCCCTGTGCTTTCTGCTGTTTCTTCCATAGGCCGGTATTGGGCTGAAAACGCCTGTTTTGAAACTCTGCACAGAAAGGGTTTGCAGACTGCTGAATCCACACACGGGTTTAACTCTGGAAGTTGAGTGCACACATTGACAACCGTTCTGTTAGATAGCTGCGTTTTGGATTTAGAAGCAGATATTTCCCTGTGCTTTCTGCTGTTTCTTCCATAGGCCGGTATTGGGCTGAAAACGCCTGTTTTGAAACTCTGCACAGAAAGGGTTTGCAGACTGCTGAATCCACACACGGGTTTAACTCTGGAAGTTGAGTGCACACATTGACAACCGTTCTGTTAGATAGCTGCGTTTTGGATTTAGAAGCAGATATTTCCCTGTGCTTTCTGCTGTTTCTTCCATAGGCCGGTATTGGGCTGAAAACGCCTGTTTTGAAACTCTGCACAGAAAGGGTTTGCAGACTGCTGAATCCACACACGGGTTTAACTCTGGAAGTTGAGTGCACACATTGACAACCGTTCTGTTAGATAGCCGCGTTTTGGATTTAGAATCAGATATTTCCCTGTGCTTTCTGCTGTTTCTTCCATAGGCCGGTATTGGGCTGAAAACGCCTGTTTTGAAACTCTGCACAGAAAGGGTTTGCAGACTGCTGAATCCACACACGGGTTTAACTCTGGAAGTTGAGTGCACACATTGACAACCGTTCTGTTAGATAGCTGCGTTTTGGATTTAGAAGCAGATATTTCCCTGTGCTTTCTGCTGTTTCTTCCATAGGCCGGTATTGGTCTGAAAACGCCTGTATTGAAACTCTGCACAGAAAGGTTTTGCAGACTGCTGAATCCACACACGGGTTTAACTCTGGAAGTTGAGTGCACACATTGACAACCGTTCTGTTAGATAGCTGCGTTTTGGATTTAGAAGCAGATATTTCCCTGTGCTTTCTGCTGTTTCTTCCATAGGCCGGTATTGGTCTGAAAACGCCTGTTTTGAAACTCTGCACAGAAAGGTTTTGCAGACTGCTGAATCCACACACGGGTTTAACTCTGGAAGTTGAGTGCACACATTGACAACCGTTCTGTTAGATAGCTGCGTTTTGGATTTAGAAGCAGATATTTCCCTGTGCTTTCTGCTGTTTCTTCCATAGGCCGGTATTGGGTTGAAAACGCCTGTTTTGAAACTCTGCACAGAAAGGGTTTGCAGACAGCTGAATCCACACACGGGTTTAACTCTGGAAGTTGAGTGCACACATTGACAACCGTTCTGTTAGATAGCTGCGTTTTGAATTTAGAAGCAGATATTTCCCTGTGCTTTCTGCTGTTTCTTCCATAGGCCGGTATTGGGCTGAAAACGCCTGTTTTGAAACTCTGCACAGAAAGGGTTTGCAGACTGCTGAATCCACACACGGGTTTAACTCTGGAAGTTGAGTGCACACATTGACAACCGTTCTGTTAGATAGCCGCGTTTTGGATTTACAAGCAGATATTTCCCTGTGCTTTCTGCTGTTTCTTCCATAGGCCGGTATTGGGCTGAAAACGCCTGTTTTGAAACTCTGCACAGAAACGGTTTGCAGACTGCTGAATCCACACACGGGTTTAACTCTGGAAGTTGAGTGCACACATTGACAACCGTTCTGTTAGATAGCCGCGTTTTGGATTTAGAAGCAGATATTTCCCTGTGCTTTCTGCTGTTTCTTCCATAGGCCGGTATTGGGCTGAAAACGCCTGTTTTGAAACTCTGCACAGAAAGGGTTTGCAGACTGCTGAATCCACACACGGGTTTAACTCTGGAAGTTGAGTGCACACATTGACAACCGTTCTGTTAGATAGCTGCGTTTTGGATTTAGAAGCAGATATTTCCCTGTGCTTTCTGCTGTTTCTTCCATAGGCCGGTATTGGGCTGAAAACGCCTGTTTTGAAACTCTGCACAGAAAGGGTTTGCAGGACTGCTGAATCCACACACGGGTTTAACTCTGGAAGTTGAGTGCACACATTGACAACCGTTCTGTTAGATAGCTGCGTTTTGGATTTAGAAGCAGATATTTCCCTGTGCTTTCTGCTGTTTCTTCCATAGGCCGGTATTGGGCTGAAAACGCCTGTTTTGAAACTCTGCACAGAAAGGGTTTGCAGACTGCTGAATCCACACACGGGTTTTAACTCTGGAAGTTGAGTGCACACATTGACAACCGTTCTGTTAGATAGCTGCGTTTTGGATTTAGAAGCAGATATTTCCCTGTGCTTTCTGCTGTTTCTTCCATAGGCCGGTATTGGGCTGAAAACGCCTGTTTTGAAACTCTGCACAGAAAGGGTTTGCAGACTGCTGAATCCACACACGGGTTTAACTCTGGAAGTTGAGTGCACACATTGACAACCGTTCTGTTAGATAGCTGCGTTTTGGATTTAGAAGCAGATATTTCCCTGTGCTTTCTGCTGTTTCTTCCATAGGCCGGTATTGGGCTGAAAACGCCTGTTTTGAAACTCTGCACAGAAAGGGTTTGCAGACTGCTGAATCCACACACGGGTTTAACTCTGGAAGTTGAGTGCACACATTGACAACCGTTCTGTTAGATAGCTGCGTTTTGGATTTAGAAGCAGATATTTCCCTGTGCTTTCTGCTGTTTCTTCCATAGGCCGGTATTGGGCTGAAAACGCCTGTTTTGAAACTCTGCACAGAAAGGGTTTGCAGACTGCTGAATCCACACACGGGTTTAAC
>NW_026989153.1:0-59902 GCF_030222135.1 Aotus nancymaae
AGAACGGCTGTCAATGTGTACACTCACCTTCCAGAGTTAAACCCGTGTGTGGATTCAGCAGTCTGCAAACACTTTCTGTGCAGAGTCACAAAACAGGCGTTTTCAGCCCAATACCTGCATATGGAAGAAAGGGCAGTAAGCACAGGGAAATATCTGCTTCTAAATCCAAAACGCAGCTATCTAACAGAACGGTTGTCAATGTGTGCACTCAACTTCCAGAGTTAAACCCGTGTGTGGATTCAGCAGTCTGCAAACACTTTCTGTGCAGAGTCTCAAAACAGGCGTTTTCAGCCCAA
Organism: Aotus nancymaae; assembly: GCF_030222135.1. Classification (NCBI taxonomy): domain Eukaryota; kingdom Metazoa; phylum Chordata; class Mammalia; order Primates; family Aotidae; genus Aotus; species Aotus nancymaae. The sequence continues at coordinate 297 of NW_026989153.1, forward strand.
TACCGGCCTATGGAAGAAAGGGCAGTAAGCACTGGGAAATTTTTGCTTCTAAATAGAAAACGCAGCTATCTAACAGAACGGTTGTCAATGTGTGCACTCCAATTCCAGAGTGAAACCCGTGTGTGTATTCAGCAGTCTGCAGACATATTCTGTGCAGAGTCCCAAAACAGGCGTTTTCAGCCCAATACCGGCCTATGGAAGAAAGGGCAGTAAGCACAGGGAAATATCTGCTTCTAAATCCAAAACGCAGCTATCTAACAGAACGGTTGTCAATGTGTGCACTCAACTTCCAGAGTTAAACCAGTGTGTGGATTCAGCAGTCTGCAAACACTTTCTGTGCAGAGTCTCAAAACAGGCGTTTTCAGCCCAATACCGGCCTATGGAAGAAAGGGCAGTAAGCACAGGGAAATATCTGCTTCTAAATCCAAAACGCAGCTATCTAACAGAACGGTTGTCAATGTGTGCACTCAACTTCCAGAGTTAAACCCGTGTGTGGATTCAGCAGTCTGCAAACACTTTCTGTGCAGAGTCTCAAAACAGGCGTTTCAGCCCAATACCGGCCTATGGAAGAAAGGGCAGTAAGCACAGGGAAATATCTGCTTCTAAATCCAAAATGCAGCTATCTAAAAGAATGGTTGTCAATGTGTGCACTCAACTTCCAGAGTTAAACCCGTCTTTGGATTCAGCAGTCTGCAAACACTTTCTGTGCAGAGTCTCAAAACAGGCGTTTTCAGCCCAATACCGGCCTATGGAAGAAAGGGCAGTAAGCACAGGGAAATATCTGCTTCTAAATCCAAAACGCAGCTATCTAACAGAACGGTTGTCAATGTGTGCACTCAACTTCCAGAGTTATACCCGTGTGTGGATTCAGCAGTCTGCAAACACTTTCTGTGCAGAGTCTCAAAACAGGCGTTTTCAGCCCAATACCGGCCTATGGAAGAAAGGGCAGTAAGCACAGGGAAATATCTGCTTCTAAATCCAAAACGCAGCTATCTAACAGAACGGTTGTCAATGTGTGCACTCAACTTCCAGAGTTAAACCCGTGTGTGGATTCAGCAGTCTGCAAACACTTTCTGTGCAGAGTCTCAAAACAGGCGATTACATCCCAATACCGGCCTATGGAAGAAAGAGCAGTAAGCACAGTGAAATATCTGCTTCTAAATCCAAAACGCAGCTATCTAACAGAACGGTTGTCAATGTGTGCACTCAACTTCCAGAGTTAAACCCGTGTGTGGATTCAGCAGTCTGCAAACACTTTCTGTGCAGAGTCTCAAAACACGCGTTTTCAGGCCAATACCGGCCTATGGAAGAAAGGGCAGTAAGCACAGGGAAATATCTGCTTCTAAATCAAAAACGGAGCTACCTAAAAGAACGGTTGTCAATGTGTGCACTCAACTTCCAGAGTTAAACCCGTGTGTGGATTCAGCAGTCTGCAAACACTTTCTGTGCAGAGTCTCAAAACTGGCATTTTCAGCCCAATTCCGGCCTATGGAAGAAAGGGCAGTAAGCACAGGGAAATTTCTGCTTCTTAACCCAAAATGCAGGTATCTAACAGAACGGTTGTCAATGTGTGCACTCCAATTCCAGAGTGAAACCCGTGTGTGGATTCAGCAGTCTGCAAACATATTCTGTGCAGAGTCCCAAAACAGGCGTTTTCAGCCCAATACCGGCCTATGGAAGAAAGGGCAGTAAGCACAGGGAAATATCTGCTTCTAAATCCAAAACGCAGCTATCTAACAGAACGGTTGTCAATGTGTGCACTCAACTTCCAGAGTTAAACCCGTGTGTGGATTCAGCAGTCTGCAAACACTTTCTGTGCAGAGTCTCAAAACAAGCGTTTTCAGCCCAATACCGGCCTATGGAAGAAAGGGCAGTAAGCACAGGGAAATATCTGCTTCTAAATCCAAAACGCAGCTATCTAACAGAACGGTTGACAATGTGTGCACTCAACTTCCAGAGTTAAACCCGTGTGCGGATTCAGCAGTCTGCAAACACTTTCTGTGCAGAGTCTCAAAACAGGCGTTTTCAGCCCAATACCGGCCTATGGAAGAAAGGGCAGTAAGCACAGGGAAATATCTGCTTCTAAATCCAAAATCCAGCTATCTAAAAGAATGGTTGTCAATGTGTGCACTCAACTTCCAGAGTTAAACCCGTCTTTGGATTCAGCAGTCTGCAAACACTTTCTGTGCAGAGTCTCAAAACACGCGTTTTCAGGCCAATACCGGCCTATGGAAGAAAGGGCAGTAAGCACAGGGAAATATCTGCTTCTAAATCAAAAACGGAGCTACCTAACAGAACGGTTGTCAATGTGTGCACTCAACTTCCAGAGTTAAACCCGTGTGTGGATTCAGCAGTCTGCAAACACTTTCTGTGCAGAGTCTCAAAACTGGCGTTTTCAGCCCAATTCCGGCCTATGGAAGAAAGGGCAGTAAGCACAGGGAAATTTCTGCTTCTTAATCCAAAATGCAGGTATCTAACAGAACGGTTGTCAATGTGTGCACTCAACTTCCAGAGTTAAACCCGTGTGTGGATTCAGCAGTCTGCAAACACTTTCTGTGCAGAGTTTCAAAACTGGCGTTTTAAGCCCAATTCCGGCCTATGGAAGAAAGGGCAGTAAGCACAGGGAAATTTCTGCTTCTAAATCCAAAATGCAGCTATCTAACAAAACGGTTGTCAATGTGTGCACTCAACTTCCAGAGTTAAACCCGTGTGTGGATTCAGCAGTCTGCAAACACTTTCTGTGCAGAGTCTCAAAACAGGCGTTTCAGCCCAATACCGGCCTATGGAAGAAAGGGCAGTAAGCACAGGGAAATATCTGCTTCTAAATCCAAAATGCAGCTATCTAAAAGAATGGTTGTCAATGTGTGCACTCAACTTCCAGAGTTAAACCCGTCTGTGGATTCAGCAGTCTGCAAACACTTTCTGTGCAGAGTCTCAAAACAGGCGTTTTCAGCCCAATACCGGCCTATGGAAGAAAGGGCAGTAACCACAGGGAAATATCTGCTTCTAAATCCAAAACGCAGCTATCTAGCAGAACGGTTGTCAATGTGTGCACTCAACTTCCAGAGTTAAACCCGTGTGTGGATTCAGCAGTCTGCAAACACTTTCTGTGCAGAGTCTCAAAACAGACGTTTTCAGCCCAATTCAGGCCTATGGAAGAAACGGCAGTAAGAACAGGGAAATTTCTGCTTCTAAATCCAAAATGCAGCTATCTAACAGAACGGTTGTCAATGTGTGTACTCAACTTCCAGAGTTAAACCCGTGTGTGGATTCAGCAGTCTGCAAACACTTTCTGTGCAGAGTCTCAAAACAGGCGTTTTCAGCCCAATACCGGCCTATGGAAGAAAGGGCAGTAAGCACAGGGAAATATCTGCTTCTAAATCCAAAACGCAGCTATCTAACAGAACGGTTGTCAATGTGTGCACTCAACTTCCAGAGTTAAACCCGTGTGTGGATTCAGCATTCTGCAAACACTTTCTGTGCAGAGTCTCAAAACAGGCGTTTTCAGCCCAATACCAGCCTATGGAAGAAAGGGCAGTAAGCACAGGGAAATAGCTGCTTCTAAATCCAAAACGCAGCTATCTAACAGAACGGTTGTCAATGTGTGCAGTCAACTTCCAGAGTTAAACCCGTGTGTGGATTCAGCAGTCTGCAAACACTTTCTGTGCAGAGTCTCAAAACAGGCGTTTTCAGCCCAATTCAGGCCTATGGAAGAAAGGGCAGTAAGCACTGGGAAATTTTTGCTTCTAAATAGAAAACGCAGCTATCTAACAGAACGGTTGTCAATGTGTGCACTCCAATTCCAGAGTGAAACCCGTGTGTGGATTCAGCAGTCTGCAAGCATATTCTGTGCAGAGTCTCAAAACAGGCGCTTTCAGCCCAATACCGGCCTATGGAAGAAAGGGCAGTAAGCACAGGGAAATATCTGCTTCTAAATCCAAAACGCAGCTATCTAACAGAACGGTTGTCAATGTGTGCACTCAACTTCCAGAGTTAAACCCGTGTGTGGATTCAGCAGTCTGCAAACACTTTCTGTGCAGAGTCTCAAAACAAGCGTTTTCAGCCCAATACCGGCCTATGGAAGAAAGGGCAGTAAGCACAGGGAAATATCTGCTTCTAAATCCAAAACGCAGCTATCTAACAGAACGGTTGTCAATGTGTGCACTCAACTTCCAGAGTTAAACCAGTGTGTGGATTCAGCAGTCTGCAAACACTTTCTGTGCAGAGTCTCAAAACAGGCGTTTCAGCCCAATACCGGCCTATGGAAGAAAGGGCAGTAAGCACAGGGAAATATCTGCTTCTAAATCCAAAATGCAGCTATCTAAAAGAATGGTTGTCAATGTGTGCACTCAACTTCCAGAGTTAAACCCGTCTTTGGATTCAGCAGTCTGCAAACACTTTCTGTGCAGAGTCTCAAAACAGGCGTTTTCAGCCCAATACCGGCCTATGGAAGAAAGGGCAGTAAGCACAGGGAAATATCTGCTTCTAAATCCAAAACGCAGCTATCTAACAGAACGGTTGTCAATGTGTGCACTCAACTTCCAGAGTTATACCCGTGTGTGGATTCAGCAGTCTGCAAACACTTTCTGTGCAGAGTCTCAAAACAGGCGTTTTCAGCCCAATACCGGCCTATGGAAGAAAGGGAAGTAAGCACAGGGAAATATCTGCTTCTAAATCCAAAACGCAGCTATCTAACAGAACGGTTGTCAATGTGTGCACTCAACTTCCAGAGTTAAACCCGTGTGTGGATTCAGCAGTCTGCAAACACTTTCTGTGAAGAGTCTCAAAACAGGCGATTACATCCCAATACCGGCCTATGGAAGAAAGAGCAGTAAGCACAGTGAAATATCTGCTTCTAAATCCAAAACGCAGCTATCTAACAGAACGGTTGTCAATGTGTGCACTCAACTTCCAGAGTTAAACCCGTGTGTGGATTCAGCAGTCTGCAAACACTTTCTGTGCAGAGTCTCAAAACACGCGTTTTCAGGCCAATACCGGCCTATGGAAGAAAGGGCAGTAAGCACAGGGAAATATCTGCTTCTAAATCAAAAACGGAGCTACCTAACAGAACGGTTGTCAATGTGTGCACTCAACTTCCAGAGTTAAACCCGTGTGTGGATTCAGCAGTCTGCAAACACTTTCTGTGCAGAGTCTCAAAACTGGCGTTTTCAGCCCAATTCCGGCCTATGGAAGAAAGGGCAGTAAGCACAGGGAAATTTCTGCTTCTTAATCCAAAATGCAGGTATCTAACAGAACGGTTGTCAATGTGTGCACTCAACTTCCAGAGTTAAACCCGTGTGTGGATTCAGCAGTCTGCAAACACTTTCTGTGCAGAGTTTCAAAACTGGCGTTTTCAGCCCAATTCCGGCCTATGGAAGAAAGGGCAGTAAGCACAGGGAAATTTCTGCTTCTAAATCCAAAATGCAGCTATCTAACAAAACGGTTGTCAATGTGTGCACTCACCTTCCAGAGTTAAACCCGTGTGTGGATTCAGCAGTCTGCAAACACTTTCTGTGCAGAGTCTCAAAACAGGCGTTTCAGCCCAATACCGGCCTAGGGAAGAAAGGGCAGTAAGCACAGGGAAATATCTGCTTCTAAATCCAAAATGCAGCTATCTAAAAGAATGGTTGTCAATGTGTGCACTCAACTTCCAGAGTTAAACCCGTCTGTGGATTCAGCAGTCTGCAAACACTTTCTGTGCAGAGTCTCAAAACAGACGTTTTCAGCCCAATACCGGCCTATGGAAGAAAGGGCAGTAACCAGAGGGAAATATCTGCTTCTAAATCCAAAACGCAGCTATCTAACAGAACGGTTGTCAATGTGTGCACTCAACTTCCAGAGTTAAACCCGTGTGTGGATTCAGCAGTCTGCAAACACTTTCTGTGCAGAGTCTCAAAACAGGCGTTTTCAGCCCAATTCAGGCCTATGGAAGAAAGGGCAGTAAGCACAGGGAAATTTCTGCTTCTAAATCCAAAATGCAGCTATCTAACAGAACGGTTGTCAATGTGTGTACTCAACTTCCACAGTTAAACCCGTGTGTGGATTCAGCAGTCTGCAAACACTTTCTGTGCAGAGTCTCAAAACAGGCGTTTTCAGCCCAATACCGGCCTATGGAAGAAAGGGCAGTAAGCACAGGGAAATATCTGCTTCTAAATCCAAAACGCAGCTATCTAACAGAACGGTTGTCAATGTGTGCACTCAACTTCCAGAGTTAAACCCGTGTGTGGATTCAGCAGTCTGCAAACACTTTCTGTGCAGAGTCTCAAAACAGGCGTTTTCAGCCCAATACCGGCCTATGGAAGAAAGGGCAGTAAGCACAGGGAAATATCTGCTTCTAAATCCAAAACGCAGCTATCTAACAGAACGGTTGTCAATGTGTGCACTCAACTTCCAGAGTTAAATCCGTGTTTGGATTCAGCAGTCTGCAAACACTTTCTGTGCAGATTCTCAAAACAGGCGTTTTCAGCCCAATACCGGCCTATGGAAGAAAGGGTAGTGAGCACAGGGAAATATCTGCTTCTAAATCCAAAACGCAGCTACCTAACAGAACGGCTGTCAATGTGTGCACTCACCTTCCAGAGTTAAACCCGTGTGTGGATTCAGCAGTCTGCAAACACTTTCTGTGCAGAGTCTCAGAACAGGCGTTTTCAACCCAATTCTGGCCTATGGACGAAAGGGCAGTAAGCATAGGGAAATTTGTGCTTCTAAATCCAAAACGCAGCTATCTAACAGAATGGTTGTCAATGTGTGCACTCAACCTGCAGATTTAAATCGGTGTGTGGATTGAGCAGACTGCAAACACTTTCTGTGCAGAGTCTGAAAACAGGCGTTTTCAGCCCAATACCGGCCTATAGAAGAAAGGGCAGTAAGCACAGGGAAATATCTGCTCCAAATCCAAAAGGGACCTATCTAACAGAACGGTTGTCAATGTGTGCACTCAACTTCCAGAGTTAAACCCGAGTGTGGATTCAGCAGTCTGCAAACAGTTTCTGTGCAGAGTCTCAAAACAGGCGTTTTCAGCCCAATACCGGCCTATTGAAGAAAGGGCAGTAAGCACAGGGAAATTTCTGCTTCTAAATCCAAAACGCAGCTATCTAACAGAACGGTTGTCAATGTGTGCACTCAACTTCCAGAGTTAAACTCGTGTGTGGATTCAGCAGTCTGCAAACACTTTCTGTGCAGAGTCTCAAAACAGGCGTTTTCAGCCCAATAACGGCCTATGGAAGAAAGGGCAATAAGCACAGGGAAATATCTGCTTCTAAATCCAAAACGCAGCTATCTAAAAGAACGGTCGTCAATGTGTGCACTCAACTTCCAGAGTTAAACCCGTCTTTGGATTCAGCAGTCTGCAAACACTTTCTGTGCAGAGTCTCAAAACAGGCGTTTTCAGCCCCATACCAGCCTATGGAAGAAAGGGCAGTAAGCACAGGGAAATATCTGCTTCTAATTCCAAAACGCAGCTATCTAACAGAACGGTTGTCAATGCGTGCACTCAACTTCCAGAGTTAAACCCGTGTGTGGATTCAGCAGTCTGCAAACACTTTCTGTGCAGAGTCTCAAAACAGGCGTTTTCAGCCCAATACCGGCCTATGGAAGAAATGGCAGTAAGCACAGGGAAATATCTGCTTCTAAATCCAAAAAACAGCTGCCTAACAGAAAGGCTGTCTAGGTGTGCACTCAACGTCCAGAGTTAAACCCGTGTGTGGATTCAGCAGTCTGCAAACACTTTCTGTGCAGAGTCTCACAACAGGGGTTTTCAGCCCAATACCGGCCTATGGAAGAAAGGGCAGTAAGCAATGGGAAATTTCTGCTACTAAATCCAAAACGCAGCTATCTAACAGAATGGTTGTCAATGTGTGTGCTCAACTTCCAGAGGTAAACCCGAGTGTGGATTCAGCAGTCTGCAAACACTTTCTGTGCAGAGTCTCAAAACAGGCGTTTTCAGCCCAATACCGCCCAATGGAAGAAAGGGCAGCAAGCACAGGGAAATTTCTTCTTCTAAATCCAAAACGCAGCTATCTAACAGAACGGTTGTCAATGTGTGCACTCAGCTTCCAGAGTTAAACCCGTGTGTGGATTCAGCAGTCTGCAAACACTTTCTGTGCAGAGTATCAAAACAGGCGTTTTCAGCCCAATACCGGCCTATGGAACAAAGGGTAGAAAGCACAGGGAAATATCTGCTTCTAAATCCAAAACGCAGCTATGTAACGGAACGGTTGTCAATGTGTTTACTCAACATCCAGAGTTAAACCCGTGTATGGATTCAGCAGTCTGCAAACACTTTCTGTGCAGAGTCTCAAAACAGGCGCTTTCAGCCCAATACCGGCATATGGAAGAAAGGGCAGTAAGCACAGGGAAATATCGGCTTCTAAATCCAAAACGCAGCTATCTAACAGAATGGTTGTCAATGTGTGCACTCAACTTCCAGAGTTAAATCGGTCTGTGGATTGAGCAGACTGCAAACACTTTCTGTGCAGAGTCTGAAAACAGGCGTTTTCAGCCCAATACCAGCCTATGGAAGAAAGGGCAGTAAGCACAGGGAAATATCTGCTCCAAATCCAAAATGCAGCTATCTAACAGAACGGTTGTCAATGTGTGCACTCAACTTCCAGAGTTAAACCCGTGTGTGGATTCAGCAGTCTGCAAACACTTTCTGTGCAGAGTCTCAAAACAGGCGTTTTCAGCCCAATACCGGCCTATGGAAGAAAGGGCAGTAAGCACAGGGAAATATCTGCTTCTAAATCCAAAACGCAGCTATCTAACAGAACGGTTGTCAATCTGTGCACTCAACTTCCAGAGATAAACCCGAGTGTGGATTCAGCAGTCTGCAAACACTTTCTGTGCAGAGTCTCAAAACAGGCGTTTTCAGCCCAATACCGGCCTATGGAAGAAAGGGCAGTAAGCACAGGGAAATTTCTGCTTCTAAATCCAAAACGCAGCTATCTAACAGAACAGTTGTCAATGTGTGCACTCAACTTCCAGAGTTAAACCCGTGTGTGGATTCAGCAGTCTGCAAACACTTTCTGTGCAGAGTCTCAAAACAGGCGTTTTCAGCCCAATACCGGCCTATGGAAGAAAGGGCAGTGAGCACAGGGAAATATCTGCTTCTAAATCCAAAACGCAGCTACCTAACAGAACGGCTGTCAATGTGTGCACTCACCTTCCAGAGTTAAACCCGTCTGTGGATTCAGCAGTCTGCAAACACTTTCTGTGCAGAGTCTCAAAACAGGCGTTTTCAGCCCAATACCAGCCTATGGAAGAAAGGGCAGTAAGCACAGGGAAATATCTGCTTCTAATTCCAAAACGCAGCTATCAAACAGAACGGATGTCAATGCGTGCACTCAACTTCCAGAGTTAAACCCGTGTGTGGATTCAGCAGTCTGCAAACACTTTCTGTGCAGAGTCTCAAAACAGGCGTTTTCAGCCCAATACCGGCCTATGGAAGAAAGGGCAGTAAGCACAGGGAAATATCTGCTTCTAAATCCAAAAAGCAGCTGCCTAACAGAACGGCTGTCAAGGTGTGCACTCAACGTCCAGAGTTAAACCCGTGTGTGGATTCAGCAGTCTGCAAACACTTTCTGTGCAGAGTCTCACAACAGGCGTTTTCAGCCCAATACCGGGCTATGGAAGAAAGGGCAGTAAGCAAAGGGAAATTTCTGCTGCTAAATCCAAAACGCAGCTATCTAACAGAATGGTTGTCAATGTGTGCACTCAACTTGCAGAGTTAAATCGGTCTCTGGATTGAGCAGACTGCAAACACTTTCTGTGCAGAGTCTGAAAGCAGGCGTTTTCAGCACAATACCGGCCTATGGAAGAAAGGGCAGTAAGCACAGGGAAATATCTGCTCCAAATCCATAACGCAGCTATCTAACAGAACGGTTGTCAATGTGTGCACTCAACTTCCAGAGTTAAACCCGTGTGTGGATTCAGCAGTCTGCAAACACTTTCTGTGCAGAGTCTCAAAACAGGCGTTTTCAGCCCAATGCCGGCCTATGGAAGAAAGGGCAGTGAGCACAGGGAAATATCTGCTTCTAAATCCAAAACGCAGCTACCTAACAGAACGGCTCTCAATGTGTGCACTCACCTTCCAGAGTTAAACCCGTGTGTGGATTCAGCAGTCTGCAAACACTTTCTGTGCAGAGTCTCAGAACAGGCGTTTTCAACCCAATACTGGCCTATGGACGAAAGGGCAGTAAGCACAGGGAAATTTCTGCTTCTAAATCCAAAACGCAGCTATCTAACAGAATGGTTGTCAATGTGTGCACTCAACTTGCAGATTTAAATCGGTGTGTGGATTGAGCAGACTGCAAACACTTTCTGTGCAGAGTCTGAAAACAGGCGTTTTCAGCGCAATACCGGCCTACGGAAGAAAGAGCAGTAAGCAGAGGGAAATACCTGCTCCAAATCCAAAAGGGACCTATCTAACAAAACGGTTGTCAATGTGTGCACTCAACTTCCAGAGTTAAACCCGAGTGTGGATTCAGCAGTCTGCAAACAGTTTCTGTGCAGAGTCTCAAAACAGGCGTTTTCAGCCCAATACCGGCCTATTGAAGAAAGGGCAGTAAGCACAGGGAAATTTCTGCTTCTAAATTCAAAACGCAGCTATCTAACAGAACGGTTGTCAATGTGTGCACTCAACTTCCAGAGTTAAACTCGTGTGTGGATTCAGCAGTCTGCAAACACTTTCTGTGCAGAGTCTCAAAACAGGCGTTTTCAGCCCAATAACGGCATATGGAAGAAAGGACAATAAGCACAGGGAAATATCTGCTTCTAAATCCAAAACGCAGCTATCTAAAAGAACGGTTGTCAATGTGTGCACTCAACTTCCAGAGTTAAACCCGTCTGTGGATTCAGCAGTCTGCAAACACTTTCTGTGCAGAGTCTCAAAACATGCGTTTTCAGCCCCATACCAGCATATGGAAGAAAGGGCAGTAAGCACAGGGAAATATCTGCTTCTAATTCCAAAACGCAGCTATCTAACAGAACGGTTGTCAATGCGTGCACTCAACTTCCAGAGTTAAACCCGTGTGTGGATTCAGCAGTCTGCAAACACTTTCTGTGCAGAGTCTCAAAACAGGCGTTTTCAGCCCAATACCGGCCTATGGAAGAAAGGGCAGTAAGCACAGGGAAATATCTGCTTCTAAATCCAAAAAATAGCTGCCTAACAGAAAGGCTGTCAAGGTGTGCACTCAACGTCCAGAGTTAAACCCGTGTGTGGATTCAGCAGTCTGCAAACACTTTCTGTGCAGAGTCTCACAACAGGGGTTTTCAGCCCAATACCGGCCTATGGAAGAAAGGGCAGTAAGCAATGGGAAATTTCTGCTACTAAATCCAAAACGCAGCTATCTAACAGAATGGTTGTCAATGTGTGCACTCAACTTCCAGAGGTAAACCCGAGTGTGGATTCAGCAGTCTGCAAACACTTTCTGTGCAGAGTCTCAAAAAAGGCGTTTTCAGCCCAATACTGCCCAATGGAAGAAAGGGCAGCAAGCACAGGGAAATTTCTTCTACTAAATCCAAAACGCAGCTATCTAACAGAACGGTTGTCAATGTGTGCACTCAACTTCCAGAGTTAAACCCGTGTGTGGATTCAGCAGTCTGCAAATACTTTCTGTGCAGAGTCTCAAAACAGGCGTTTTCAGCCCAATACCGGCCTATGGAAGAAAGGGCAGTGAGCCCAGGGAAATATCTGCTTCTAAATCCAAAACGCAGCTAACTAACAGAACGGCTGTCAATGTGTGCACTCACCTTCCAGAGTTAAACCCGTGTGTGGATTCAGCAGTCTGCAAACACTTTCTGTGCAGAGTCTCAGAACAGGCGTTTTCAACCCAATACTGGCCTATGGACGACAGGGCAGTAAGCACAGGGAAATTTCTGCTTCTAAATCCAAAACGCAGCTATCTAACAGAATGGTTGTCAATGTGTGCACTCAACTTGCAGATTTAAATCGGTGTGTGGATTGAGCAGACTGCAAACACTTTCTGTGCAGAGTCTGAAAACAGGCGTTTTCAGCGCAATACCGGCCTACGGAAGAAAGAGGAGTAAGCACAGGGAAATATCTGCTCCAAATCCAAAAGGGACCTATCTAACAGAACGGTTGTCAATGTGTGCACTCAACTTCCAGAGTTAAACTCGTGTGTGGATTCAGCAGTCTGCAAACACTTTCTGTGCAGTGTCTCAAAACAGGGGTTTTCAGCCCAATACCGGCCTATGGAACAAAGGGCAATAAGCACAGGGAAATATCTGCTTCTAAAGCCAAAACGCAGCTTTCTAAAAGAACGGTTGTCAATGTGTGCACTCAACTTCCAGAGTTAAACCCGTCTGTGGATTCAGCAGTCTGCAAACACTTTCTGTGCAGAGTCTCAAAACAAGCGTTTTCAGCCCAATACCAGCCTAAGGAAGAATGGGCAGTAAGCACAGGGAAATATCTGCTTCTAATTCCAAAACGCAGCTATCTAACAGAACGGTTGTCAATGTTTGCACTCAACTTGCAGATTTAAATCGGTGTGTGGATTGAGCAGACTGCAAACACTTTCTGTGCAGAGTCTGAAAACAGGCGTTTTCAGCGCAATACCGGCCTACGGAAGAAAGAGCAGTAAGCACAGGGAAATATCTGCTCCAAATCCAAAAGGGACCTATCTAACAGAACGGTTGTCAATGTGTGCACTCAACTTCCAGAGTTAAACCCGTGTGTGGATTCAGCAGTCTGCAAACACTTTCTGTGCAGAGTCTCAAAACAGGCGTTTTCAGCCCAATACCGGCCTATGGAAGAAATGGCAGTAAGCACAGGGAAATATCTGCTTCTAAATCCAAAAAACAGCTGCCTAACAGAAAGGCTGTCTAGGTGTGCACTCAACGTCCAGAGTTAAACCCGTGTGTGGATTCAGCAGTCTGCAAACACTTTCTGTGCAGAGTCTCACAACAGGGGTTTTCAGCCCAATACCGGCCTATGGAAGAAAGGGCAGTAAGCAATGGGAAAATTCTGCTACTAAATCCAAAACGCAGCTATCTAACAGAATGGTTGTCAATGTGTGCGCTCAACTTCCAGAGGTAAACCCGAGTGTGGATTCAGCAGTCTGCAAACACTTTCTGTGCAGAGTATCAAAGCAGGCGTTTTCAGCCCAATACCGGCCTATGGAACAAAGGGTAGAAAGCACAGGGAAATATCTGCTTCTAAATCCAAAACGCAGCTATGTAACGGAACGGTTGTCAATGTGTTTACTCAACATCCAGAGTTAAACCCGTGTATGGATTCAGCAGTCTGCAAACACTTTCTGTGCAGAGTCTCAAAACAGGCGCTTTCAGCCCAATACCGGCATATGGAAGAAAGGGCAGTAAGCACAGGGAAATATCGGCTTCTAAATCCAAAACGCAGCTATCTAACAGAATGGTTGTCAATGTGTGCACTCAACTTGCAGAGTTAAATCGGTCTGTGGATTGAGCAGACTGCAAACACTTTCTGTGCAGAGTCTGAAAACAGGCGTTTTCAGCCCAATACCAGCCTATGGAAGAAAGGGCAGTAAGCACACGGAAATATCTGCTCCAAATCCAAAACGCAGCTATCTAACAGAACGGTTGTCAATGTGTCCACTCAACTTCCAGAGTTAAACCCGTGTGTGGATTCAGCAGTCTGCAAACACTTTCTGTGCACAGTCTCAAAACAGGCGTTTTCAGCCCAATACCGGCCTATGGAAGAAAGGGCAGTAAGCACAGGGAAATATCTGCTTCTAAATCCAAAACGCAGCTATCTAACAGAACGGTTGTCAATCTGTGCACTCAACTTCCAGAGTTAAACCCGAGTGTGGATTCAGCAGTCTGCAAACACTTTCTGTGCAGAGTCTCAAAACAGGCGTTTTCAGCCCAATACCGGCCTATGGAAGAAAGGGCAGTAAGCACAGGGAAATTTCTGCTTCTAAATCCAAAACGCAGCTATCTAACAGAACGGTTGTCAATGTGTGCACTCAACTTCCAGAGTTAAACCCGTGTGTGGATTCAGCAGTCTGCAAACACTTTCTGTGCACAGTCTCAAAACAGGCGTTTTCAGCCCAATACCGGCCTATGGAAGAAAGGGCAGTGAGCACAGGGAAATATCTGCTTCTAAATCCAAAACGCAGCTACCTAACAGAACGGCTGTCAATGTGTGCACTCACCTTCCAGAGTTAAACCCGTCTGTGGATTCAGCAGTCTGCAAACACTTTCTGTGCAGAGTCTCACAACAGGCGTTTTCAGCCCAATACCGGCCTATGGAAGAAAGGGCAGTAAGCAAAGGGAAATTTCTGCTACTAAATCCAAAACGCAGCTATCTAACAGAATGGTTGTCAATGTGTGCACTCAACTTGCAGAGTTAAATCGGTCTGTGGATTGAGCAGACTGCAAACACTTTCTGTGCAGAGTCTGAAAGCACGCGTTTTCAGCCCAATACCGGCCTATGGAAGAAAGGGCAGTAAGCACAGGGAAATATCTGCTCCAAATCCAAAACGCAGCTATCTAACAGAACGGTTGTCAATGTGTGCACTCAACTTCCAGAGTTAAACCCGTGTGTGGATTCAGCAGTCTGCAAACACTTTCTGTGCAGAGTCTCAAAACAGGCGTTTTCAGCCCAATGCCGGCCTATGGAAGAAAGGGCAGTGAGCACAGGGAAATATCTGCTTCTAAATCCAAAACGCAGCTACCTAACAGAACGGCTCTCAATGTGTGCACTCACCTTCCAGAGTTAAACCCGTGTGTGGATTCAGCAGTCTGCAAACACTTTCTGCGCAGAGTCTCAGAACAGGCGTTTTCAACCCAATACTGGCCTATGGACGAAAGGGCAGTAAGCACAGGGAAATTTCTGCTTCTAAATCCAAAACGCAGCTATCTAACAGAATGGTTGTCAATGTGTGCACTCAACTTGCAGATTTAAATCGGTGTGTGGATTGAGCAGACTGCAAACACTTTCTGTGCAGAGTCTGAAAACAGGCGTTTTCAGCGCAATACCGGCCTACGGAAGAAAGAGCAGTAAGCACAGGGAAATATCTGCTCCAAATCCAAAAGGGACCTATCTAACAGAACGGTTGTCAATGTGTGCACTCAACTTCCAGAGTTAAACCCGAGTGTGTATTCAGCAGTCTGCAAACAGTTTCTGTGCAGAGTCTCAAAACAGGCGTTTTCAGCCCAATACCGGCCTATTGAAGAAAGGGCAGTAAGCACAGGGAAATTTCTGCTTCTAAATCCAAAACGCAGCTATCTAACAGAACGGTTGTCAATGTGTGCACTCAACTTCCAGAGTTAAACTCGTATGTGGATTCAGCAGTCTGCAAACACTTTCTGTGCACAGTCTCAAAACAGGCGTTTTCAGCCCAATAACGGCCTATGGAAGAAAGGACAATAAGCACAGGGAAATATCTGCTTCTAAATCCAAAACGCAGCTATCTAAAAGAACGGTTGTCAATGTGTGCACTCAACTTCCAGAGTTAAACCCGTCTGTGGATTCAGCAGTCTGCAAACACTTTCTGTGCAGAGTCTCAAAACAGGCGTTTTCAGCCCCATACCAGCCTATGGAAGAAAGGGCAGTAAGCACAGGGAAATATCTGCTTCTAATTCCAAAACGCAGCTATCTAACAGAACGGTTGTCAATGCGTGCACTCAACTTCCAGAGTTAAACCCGTGTGTGGATTCAGCAGTCTGCAAACACTTTCTGTGCAGAGTCTCAAAACAGGCGTTTTCAGCCCAATACCGGCCTATGGAAGAAAGGGCAGTAAGCACAGGGAAATATCTGCTTCTAAATCCAAAAAATAGCTGCCTAACAGAAAGGCTGTCAAGGTGTGCACTCAACGTCCAGAGTTAAACCCGTGTGTGGATTCAGCAGTCTGCAAACACTTTCTGTGCAGAGTCTCACAACAGGGGTTTTCAGCCCAATACCGGCCTATGGAAGAAAGGGCAGTAAGCAATGGGAAATTTCTGCTACTAAATCCAAAACGCAGCTATCTAACAGAATGGTTGTCAATGTGTGCACTCAACTTCCAGAGGTAAACCCGAGTGTGGATTCAGCAGTCTGCAAACACTTTTTGTGCAGAGTCTCAAAACAGGGGTTTTCAGTCCAATACTGCCCAATGGAAGAAAGGGCAGCAAGCACAGGGAAATTTCTTCTTCTAAATCCAAAACGCAGCTATCTAACAGAACGGTTGTCAATGTGTGCACTCAGCTTCCAGAGTTAAACCCGTGTGTGGATTCTGCAGTCTGCAAACACTTTCTGTGCAGAGTATCAAAACAGGCGTTTTCAGCCCAATACCGGCCTACGGAACAAAGGGTAGTAAGCACAGGGAAATATCTGCTTCTAAATCCAAAACGCAGCTATCTAACGGAACGGTTGTCAATGTGTTCACTCAACATCCAGAGTTAAACCCGTGTATGGATTCAGCAGTCTGCAAACACTTTCTGTGCAGAGTCTCAAAAGAGGCGCTTTCAGCCCAATACCGGCCTATGGAAGAAAGGGCAGTAAGCACAGGGAAATATCTGCTTCTAAATCCAAAACGCAGCTATCTAACAGAATGGTTGTCAATGTGTGCACTCAACTTGCAGAGTTAAATCGGTCTGTGGATTGAGCAGACTGCAAACACTTTTTGTGCAGAGTCTGAAAACAGGCGTTTTCAGCCCAATACCGGCCTATGGAAGAAAGGGCAGTAAGCACAGGGAAATATCTGCTCCAAATCCAAAACGCAGCTATCTAACAGAACGGTTGTCAATGTGTGCACTCAACTTCCAGAGTTAAACCCGTGTGTGGATTCAGCAGTCTGCAAACACTTTCTGTGCAGAGTCTCAAAACAGGCGTTTTCAGCCCAATACCGGCCTATGGAAGAAAGGGCAGTAAGCACAGGGAAATATCTGCTTCTAAATCCAAAACGCAGCTATCTAACAGAACGGTTGTCAATGTGTGCACTCAACTTCCAGAGATAAACCCGAGTGTGGATTCAGCAGTCTGCAAACACTTTCTGTGCAGAGTCTCAAAACAGGCGTTTTCAGCCCAATACCGGCCTATGGAAGAAAGGGCAATAAGCACAGGGAAATTTCTGCTTCTAAATCCAAAACGCAGCTATCTAACAGAACGGTTGTCAATGTGTGCACTCAACTTCCAGAGTTAAACCCGTGTGTGGATTCAGCAGTCTGCAAACACTTTCTGTGCAGAGTCTCAAAACAGGCGTTTTCAGCCCAATACCGGCCTATGGAAGAAAGGGCAGTGAGCACAGGGAAATATCTGCTTCTAAATCCAAAACGCAGCTAACTAACAGAACGGCTGTCAATGTGTGCACTCACCTTCCAGAGTTAAACCCGTGTGTGGATTCAGCAGTCTGCAAACACTTTCTGTGCAGAGTCTCAGAACAGGCGTTTTCAACCCAATACTGGCCTATGGACGAAAGGGCAGTAAGCACAGGGAAATTTCTGCTTCTAAATCCAAAACGCAGCTATCTAACAGAATGGTTGTCAATGTGTGCACTCAACTTGCAGATTTAAATCGGTGTGTGGATTGAGCAGACTGCAAACACTTTCTGTGCAGAGTCTGAAAACAGGCGTTTTCAGCGCAATACCGGCCTACAGAAGAAAGAGGAGTAAGCACAGGGAAATATCTGCTCCAAATCCAAAAGGGACCTATCTAACAGAATGGTTGTCAATGTGTGCACTCAACTTCCAGAGTTAAACTCGTGTGTGGATTCAGCAGTCTGCAAACACTTTCTGTGCAGTGTCTCAAAACAGGCGTTTTCAGCCCAATACCGGCCTATGGAACAAAGGGCAATAAGCACAGGGAAATATCTGCTTCTAAAGCCAAAACGCAGCTTTCTAAAAGAACGGTTGTCAATGTGTGCACTCAACTTCCAGAGTTAAACCCGTCTGTGGATTCAGCAGTCTGCAAACACTTTCTGTGCAGAGTCTCAAAACAAGCGTTTTCAGCCCAATACCAGCCTAAGGAAGAATGGGCAGTAAGCACAGGGAAATATCTGCTTCTAATTCCAAAACGCAGCTATCTAACAGAACGGTTGTCAATGCGTGCACTCAACTTCCAGAGTTAAACCCGTGTGTGGATTCAGCAGTCTGCAAACACTTTCTGTGCAGAGTCTCAAAACAGGCGTTTTCAGCCCAATACCGGCCTATGGAAGAAAGGGCAGTAAGCAAAGGGAAATTTCTGATACTAAATCCAAAACGCAGCTATCTAACAGAATGGTTGTCAATGTGTGCACTCAACTTGCAGAGTTAAATCGGTCTGTGGATTGAGCAGACTGCAAACACTTTCTGTGCAGAGTCTGAAAACAGGCGTTTTCAGCCCTTTACTGGCATATGGAAGAAACAGCAGTAAGCACAGGGAAATATCTGCTTCTAAATCCAAAACGCAGCTATCTAACAGAACGGTTGTCAATGAGTGCACTCAACTTCCAGAGTTAAACCCGTGTGTGGATTCAGCAGTCTGCAAACACTTTCTCTGCAGAGTCCCAAAACAGGCGTTTTCAGCCCATTACCGGCATATGGAAGAAACAGCAGTAAGCACAGGGAAATATCTGCTTCTAAATCCAAAACGCAGCTATCTAACAGAACGGTTGTCAATGTGTGCACTCAACTTCCAGAGTTAAACCCGTGTGTGGATTCAGCAGTCTGCAAACACTTTCTCTGCAGAGTCCCAAAACAGGCGTTTTCAGCCCATTACCGGCCTATGGAAGAAATGGCAGTAAGCACAGGGAAATATCTGCTTCTAAATCCAAAAAACAGCTGCCTAACAGAAAGGCTGTCTAGGTGTGCACTCAACGTCCAGAGTTAAACCCGTGTGTGGATTCAGCAGTCTGCAAACACTTTCTGTGCAGAGTCTCACAACAGGGGTTTTCAGCCCAATACCGGCCTATGGAAGAAAGGGCAGTAAGCAATGGGAAAATTCTGCTACTAAATCCAAAACGCAGCTATCTAACAGAATGGTTGTCAATGTGTGCGCTCAACTTCCAGAGGTAAATCCGAGAGTGGATTCAGCAGTCTGCAAACACTTTCTGTGCAGAGTATCAAAACAGGCGTTTTCAGCCCAATACCGGCCTATGGAACAAAGGGTAGAAAGCACAGGGAAATATCTGCTTCTAAATCCAAAACGCAGTTATGTAACGGAACGGTTGTCAATGTGTTTACTCAACATCCAGAGTTAAACCCGTGTATGGATTCAGCAGTCTGCAAACACTTTCTGTGCAGAGTCTCACAACAGGCGTTTTCAGCCCAATACCGGCCTATGGAAGAAAGGGCAGTAAGCAAAGGGAAATTTCTGCTACTAAATCCAAAACGCAGATATCTAACAGAATGGTTGTCAATGTGTGCACTCAACTTGCAGAGTTAAATCGGTCTGTGGATTGAGCAGACTGCAAACACTTTCTGTGCAGAGTCTGAAAGCAGGCGTTTTCAGCCCAATACCGGCCTATGGAAGAAAGGGCAGTAAGCACAGGGAAATATCTGCTCCAAATCCAAAACGCAGCTATCTAACAGAACGGTTGTCAATGTGTGCACTCAACTTCCAGAGTTAAACCCGTGTGTGGATTCAGCAGTCTGCAAACACTTTCTGTGCAGAGTCTCAAAACAGGCGTTTTCAGCCCAATGCCGGCCTATGGAAGAAAGGGCAGTGAGCACAGGGAAATATCTGCTTCTAAATCCAAAACGCAGCTACCTAACAGAACGGCTCTCAATGTGTGCACTCACCTTCCAGAGTTAAACCCGTGTGTGGATTCAGCAGTCTGCAAACACTTTCTGTGCAGAGTCTCAGAACAGGCGTTTTCAACCCAATACTGGCCTATGGACGAAAGGGCAGTAAGCACAGGGAAATTTCTGCTTCTAAATCCAAAACGCAGCTATCAAACAGAATGGTTGTCAATGTGTGCACTCAACTTGCAGATTTAAATCGGTGTGTGGATTGAGCAGACTGCAAACACTTTCTGTGCAGAGTCTGAAAACAGGCGTTTTCAGCGCAATACCGGCCTACGGAAGAAAGAGCAGTAAGCACAGGGAAATATCTGCTCCAAATCCAAAAGGGACCTATCTAACAGAACGGTTGTCAATGTGTGCACTCAACTTCCAGAGTTAAACCCGAGTGTGGATTCAGCAGTCTGCAAACAGTTTCTGTGCAGAGTCTCAAAACAGGCGTTTTCAGCCCAATACCGGCCTATTGAAGAAAGGGCAGTAAGCACAGGGAAATTTCTGCTTCTAAATCCAAAACGCAGCTATCTAACAGAACGGTTGTCAATGTGTGCACTCAACTTCCAGAGTTAAACTCGTGTGTGGATTCAGCAGTCTGCAAACACTTTCTGTGCAGAGTCTCACAACAGGGGTTTTCAGCCCAATACCGGCCTATGGAAGAAAGGGCAGTAAGCAATGGGAAATTTCTGCTACTAAATCCAAAACGCAGCTATCTAACAGAATGGTTGTCAATGTGTGCACTCAACTTCCAGAGGTAAACCCGAGTGTGGATTCAGCAGTCTGCAAACACTTTCTGTGCAGAGTCTCAAAACAGGGGTTTTCAGCCCAATACTGCCCAATGGAAGAAAGGGCAGCAAGCACAGGGAAATTTCTTCTTCTAAATCCAAAACGCAGCTATCTAACAGAACGGTTGTCAATGTGTGCACTCAGCTTCCAGAGTTAAACCCGTGTGTGGATTCAGCAGTCTGCAAACACTTTCTGTGCAGAGTATCAAAACAGGCGTTTTCAGCCCAATACCGGCCTATGGAACAAAGGGTAGTAAGCACAGGGAAATATCTGCTTCTAAATCCAAAACGCAGCTATCTAACGGAACGGTTGTCAATGTGTTCACTCAACATCCAGAGTTAAACCCGTGTATGGATTCAGCAGTCTGCAAACACTTTCTGTGCAGAGTCTCAAAACAGGCGCTTTCAGCCCAATACCGGCCTATGGAAAAAAGGGCAGTAAGCACAGGGAAATATCTGCTTCTAAATCCAAAACGCAGCTATCTAACAGAATGGTTGTCAATGTGTGCACTCAACTTGCAGAGTTAAATCGGTCTGTGGATTGAGCAGACTGCAAACACTTTCTGTGCAGAGTCTGAAAACAGGCGTTTTCAGCACAATACCGGCCTATGGAAGAAAGGGCAGTAAGCACAGGGAAATATCTGCTCCAAATCCAAAACGCAGCTATCTAACAGAACGGTTGTCAATGTGTGCACTCAACTTCCAGAGTTAAACCCGTGTGTGGATTCAGCAGTCTGCAAACACTTTCTGTGCAGAGTCTCAAAACAGGCGTTTTCAGCCCAATACCGGCCTATGGAAGAAAGGGCAGTAAGCACAGGGAAATATCTGCTTCTAAATCCAAAACGCAGCTATCTAACAGAACGGTTGTCAATGTGTGCACTCAACTTCCAGAGATAAACCCGAGTGTGGATTCAGCAGTCTGCAAACACTTTCTGTGCAGAGTCTCAAAACAGGCGTTTTCAGCCCAATACCGGCCTATGGAAGAAAGGGCAGTAAGCACAGGGAAATTTCTGCTTCTAAATCCAAAACGCAGCTATCTAACAGAACGGTTGTCAATGTGTGCACTCAACTTCCAGAGTTAAACCCGTGTGTGGATTCAGCAGTCTGCAAACACTTTCTGTGCAGAGTCTCAAAACAGGCGTTTTCAGCCCAATACCGGCCTATGGAAGAAAGGGCAGTGAGCACAGGGAAATATCTGCTTCTAAATCCAAAACGCAGCTAACTAACAGAACGGCTGTCAATGTGTGCACTCACCTTCCAGAGTTAAACCCGTGTGTGGATTCAGCAGTCTGCAAACACTTTCTGTGCAGAGTCTCAGAACAGGCGTTTTCAACCCAATACTGGCCTATGGACGAAAGGGCAGTAAGCACAGGGAAATTTCTGCTTCTAAATCCAAAACGCAGCTTTCTAACAGAATGGTTGTCAATGTGTGCACTCAACTTGCAGATTTAAATCGGTGTGTGGATTGAGCAGACTGCAAACACTTTCTGTGCAGAGTCTGAAAACAGGCGTTTTCAGCCCAATACCGGCCTACGGAAGAAAGAGGAGTAAGCACAGGGAAATATCTGTTCCAAATCCAAAAGGGACCTATCTAACAGAACGGTTGTCAATGTGTGCACTCAACTTCCAGAGTTAAACTCGTGTGTGGATTCAGCAGTCTGCAAACACTTTCTGTGCAGTGTCTCAAAACAGGCGTTTTCAGCCCAATACCGGCCTATGGAACAAAGGGCAATAAGCACAGGGAAATATCTGCTTCTAAAGCCAAAACGCAGCTTTCTAAAAGAACGGTTGTCAATGTGTGCACTCAACTTCCAGAGTTAAACCCGTCTGTGTATTCAGCAGTCTGCAAACACTTTCTGTGCAGAGTCTCAAAACAAGCGTTTTCAGCCCAATACCAGCCTAAGGAAGAATGGGCAGTAAGCACAGGGAAATATCTGCTTCTAATTCCAAAACGCAGCTATCTAACAGAACGGTTGTCAATGCGTGCACTCAACTTCCAGAGTTAAACCCGTGTGTGGATTCAGCAGTCTGCAAACACTTTCTGTGCAGAGTCTCAAAACAGGCGTTTTCAGCCCAATACCGGCCTATGGAAGAAAGGGCAGTAAGCAAAGGGAAATTTCTGATACTAAATCCAAAACGCAGCTATCTAACAGAATGGTTGTCAATGTGTGCACTCAACTTGCAGAGTTAAATCGGTCTGTGGATTGAGCAGACTGCAAACACTTTCTGTGCAGAGTCTGAAAACAGGCGGTTTCAGCCCAATACCGGCCTATGGAAGAAAGGGCAGTAAGCACAGGGAAATATCTGCTCCAAATGCAAAACGCAGCTATCTAACAGAACGGTTGTCAATGTGTGCACTCAACTTCCAGAGTTAAACCCGTGTGTGGATTCAGCAGTCTGCAAACACTTTCTGTGCAGAGTCTCAAAACAGGCGTTTTCAGCCCAATGCCGGCCTATGGAAGAAAGGGCAGTGAGCACAGTGAAATATCTGCTTCTAAATCCAAAACGCAGCTACCTAACAGAACGGCTGTCAATGTGTGCACTCACCTTCCAGAGTTAAACCCGTGTGTGGATTCAGCAGTCTGCAAACACTTTCTGTGCAGAGTCTCAGAACAGGCGTTTTCAACCCAATACTGGCCTATGGACGAAAGGGCAGTAAGCACAGGGAAATTTCTGCTTCTAAATCCAAAAGGCAGCTATCTAACAGAATGGTTGTCAATGTGTGCACTCAACTTGCAGATTTAAATCGGTGTGTGGATTGAGCAGACTGCAAACACTTTCTGTGCAGAGTCTGAAAACAGGCGTTTTCAGCGCAATACCGGCCTACGGAAGAAAGAGCAGTAAGCACAGGGAAATATCTGCTCCAAATCCAAAAGGGACCTATCTAACAGAACGGTTGTCAATGTGTGCACTCAACTTCCAGAGTTAAACCCGTGTGTGGATTCAGCAGTCTGCAAACACTTTCTGTGCAGAGTCTCAAAACAGGCGTTTTCAGCCCATTACCGGCATATGGAAGAAACAGCAGTAAGCACAGGGAAATATCTGCTTCTAAATCCAAAACGCAGCTATCTAACAGAACGGTTGTCAATGTGTGCACTCAACTTCCAGAGTTAAACCCGTGTGTGGATTCAGCAGTCTGCAAACACTTTCTCTGCAGAGTCCCAAAACAGGCGTTTTCAGCCCTTTACCGGCATATGGAAGAAACAGCAGTAAGCACAGGGAAATATCTGCTTCTAAATCCAAAACGCAGCTATCTAACAGAACGGTTGTCAATGTGTGCACTCAACTTCCAGAGTTAAACCCGTGTGTGGATTCAGCAGTCTGCAAACACTTTCTCTGCAGAGTCCCAAAACAGGCGTTTTCAGCCCATTACCGGCATATGGAAGAAACAGCAGTAAGCACAGGGAAATATCTGCTTCTAAATCCAAAACGCAGCTATCTAACAGAACGGTTGTCAATGTGTGCACTCAACTTCCAGAGTTAAACCCGTGTGTGGATTCAGCAGTCTGCAAACACTTTCTCTGCAGAGTCCCAAAACAGGCGTTTTCAGCCCATTACCGGCATATGGAAGAAACAGCAGTAAGCACAGGGAAATATCTGCTTCTAAATCCAAAACGCAGCTATCTAACAGAACGGTTTTCAATGTGTGCACTCAACTTCCAGAGTTAAACCCGTTTGTGGATTCAGCAGTCTGCAAACACTTTCTCTGCAGAGTCCCAAAACAGGCGTTTTCAGCCCATTACCGGCATATGGAAGAAACAGCAGTAAGCAGAGGGAAATATCTGCTTCTAAATCCAAAACGCAGCTATCTAACAGAACGGTTGTCAATGTGTGCACTCCAATTCCAGAGTGAAACCCGTGTGTGGATTCAGCAGTCTGCAAACACTTTCTGTGCAGAGTCTCAAAACAGGCGTTTTCATTTCAATACCGGCCTATGGAAGAAAGGGCAGTAAGCACTGGGAAATTTTTGCTTCTAAATAGAAAACACAGCTATCTAACAGAACGGTTGTCAATGTGTGCACTCCAATTCCAGAGTGAAACCCGTGTGTGGATTCAGCAGTCTGCAAACATATTCTGTGCAGAGTCTCAAAACAGGCGTTTTCAGCCCAATACCGGCCTATGGAAGAAAGGGCAGTAAGCACAGGGAAATATCTGCTTCTAAATCCAAAACGCAGCTATCTAACAGAACGGTTGTCAATGTGTGCACTCAACTTCCAGAGTTAAACCCGTGTGTGGATTCAGCAGTCTGCAAACACTTTCTGTGCAGAGTCTCAAAACAAGCGTTTTCAGCCCAATACCGGCCTATGAAGAAAGGGCAGTAAGCACAGGGAAATATCTGCTTCTAAATCCAAAACGCAGCTACCTAACAGAACGGCTGTCAATGTGAACACTCACCTTCCAGAGTTAAACCCGTGTGTGGATTCAGCAGTCTGCAAACACTTTCTGTGCAGAGTCTCAAAACTGGCGTTTTCAGCCCAATACCGGCCTATGGAAGAAAGGGCAGTAAGCACAGGGAAATATCTGCTTCTAAATCCAAAACGCAGCTATCTAACAGAACGGTTGTCAGTGTGTGCACTCAACTTCCAGAGTTAAACCCGTGTGTGGATTCAGCAGTCTGCAAACACTTTCTGTGCAGAGTCTCAAAACAGGCGTTTTCAGCCCAATACCGGCCTATGGAAGAAAGGGCAGTAAGCACAGGGAAATATCTGCTTCTAAATCCAAAATGCAGCTATCTAAAAGAATGGTTGTCAATGTGTGCACTCAACTTCCAGAGTTAAACCCGTCTGTGAATTCAGCAGTCTGCAAACACTTTCTGTGCAGAGTCTCAAAACAGGCGTTTTCAGCCCAATACCAGCCTATGGAAGAAAGGGCAGTAAGCACAGGGAAATATCTGCTTCTAAATCCAAAACGCAGCTATCTAACAGAACGGTTGTCAATGTGTGCACTCAACTTCCAGAGTTAAACCCGTGTGTGGATTCAGCAGTCTGCAAACACTTTCTGTGCAGAGTCTCAAAACAGGCGATTACATCCCAATACCGGCCTATGGAAGAAAGAGCAGTAAGCACAGTGAAATATCTGCTTCTAAATCCAAAACGCAGCTATCTAACAGAACGGTTGTCAATGTGTGCACTCACCTTCCAGAGTTAAACCCGTGTGTGGATTCAGCAGTCTGCAAACACTTTCTGTGCAGAGTCTCAAAACACGCGTTTTCAGGCCAATACCGGCCTATGGAAGAAAGGGCAGTAAGCACAGGGAAATATCTGCTTCTAAATCAAAAACGGAGCTACCTAACAGAACGGTTGTCAATGTGTGCACTCAACTTCCAGAGTTAAACCCGTGTGTGGATTCAGCAGTCTGCAAACACTTTCTGTGCAGAGTCTCAAAACTGGCGTTTTCAGCCCAATTCCGGCCTATGGAAGAAAGGGCAGTAAGCACAGGGAAATTTCTGCTTCTTAATCCAAAATGCAGGTATCTAACAGAACGGTTGTCAATGTGTGCACTCAACTTCCAGAGTTAAACCCGTGTGTGGATTCAGCAGTCTGCAAACACTTTCTGTGCAGAGTCTCAAAACACGCGTTTTCAGCCCAATACCGGCCTATGGAAGAAAGGGCAGTAAGCAAAGGGAAATATCTGCCTCTAAATCCAAAACGCAGCTATCTAACTGAACGGTTGTCAAAGTGTGCACTCAACTTCCAGAGTTAAACCCGTGTGTGGATTCAGCAGTCTGCAAACACTTTCTGTGCAGAGTCTCAAAGCAGGCATTTTCAGCCCAATACCGGCCTAGGGAAGAAAGGGCAGTAAGCACAGGGAAATATGTGCTTCTAAATCCAAAACGCAGCTATCTAACAGAACGGTTGTCAATGTGCGCACTCAACTTCCAGAGTTAAACCCGTGTGTGGATTCAGCAGTCTGCAAACACTTTCTGTGCAGAGTCTCAAAACAGGCGTTTTCAGCCCAATACCTGCCTATGGAAGAAAGGGCAGTAAGCACAGGGAAATATCTGCTTCTAAATCCAAAACGCAGCTATCTAACAGAACGGTTGTCAATGTGTGCACTCAACTTCCAGAGTTAAACCCGTGTGTGGATTCAGCATTCTGCAAACACTTTCTGTGCAGAGTCTCAAAACAGGCATTTTCAGCCCAATACCGGCCTATGGAAGAAAGGGCAGTAAGCACAGGGAAATATCTGCTTCTAAATCCAAAACGCAGCTATCTAACAGAACGGTTGTCAATGTGTGCACTCAACTTCCAGAGTTAAACCCGTGTGTGGATTGAGAAGACTGCAAACACTTTCTGTGCAGAGTCTGAAAACAGGCGTTTTCAGCCCAATACCGGCCTATGGAAGAAAGGGCAGTAAGCACAGGGAAATATCTGCTTCTAAATCCAAAACGCAGCTATCTAACAGAACGGTTGTCAATGTGTGCACTCAACTTCCAGAGTTAAACCCGTGTGTGGATTCAGCAGTCTGCAAACACTTTCTGTGCAGAGTCTCAAAACAGGCATTTTCAGCCCAATACCGGCCTATGGAAGAAAGGGCAGTAAGCACAGGGAAATATCTGCTTCTAAATCCAAAACGCAGCTATCTAACAGAACGGTTGTCAATGTGTGCACTCAACTTCCAGAGTTAAACCCGTGTGTGGATTCAGCAGTCTGCAAACACTTTCTGTGCAGAGTCTCAAAACAGGCGTTTTCAGCCCAATACCGGCCTATGGAAGAAAGGGCAGTAAGCACTGGGAAATTTTTGCTTCTAAATCGAAAACGCAGCTATCTAACAGAACGGTTGTCAATGTGTGCACCCATCTTCCAGAGTTAAACCTGTGTGTGGATTCAGCAGTCTGCAAACACATTTTGTGCAGAGTCTGAAAACAGGCGTTTTCAGCCCAATACCAGCCTATGGAAGAAAGGGCAGTAAGCACAGGGAAATATCTGCTTCTAAATCCAAAACGCAGCTATCTAACAGAACGGTTGTCAATGTGTGCACTCAACTTCCAGAGTTAAAGCCTTGTGTGGATTCAGCAGTCTGGAAACATTTTCTGGGCAGAGTCTCAAAACAGGTGTTTTCAGACCAATACCGGACTATGGAAGAAAGGGCTGTAAGCACAGGGAAATATCTGCTTCTAAATCCAAAACGCAGCTACCTAACAGAACGGCTGTCAATGTGAACACTCACCTTCCAGAGTTAAACCCGTGTGTGGATTCAGCAGTCTGCAAACACTTTCTGTGCAGAGTCTCAAAACAGGCGTTTTCAGCCCAATACCGGCCTATGGAAGAAAGGGCAGTAAGCACAGGGAAATATCTGCTTCTAAATCCAAAACGCAGCTATCTAACAGAACGGTTGTCAGTGTGTGCACTCAACTTCCAGAGTTAAACCCGTGTGTGGATTCAGCAGTCTGCAAACACTTTCTGTGCAGAGTCTCAAAACAGGCGTTTTCAGCCCAATACCGGCCTATGGAAGAAAGGGCAGAAAGCACAGGGAAATATCTGCTTCTAAATCCAAAATGCAGCTATCTAAAAGAATGGTTGTCAATGTGTGCACTCAACTTCCAGAGTTAAACCCGTCTGTGAATTCAGCAGTCTGCAAACACTTTCTGTGCAGAGTCTCAAAACAGGCGTTTTCAGCCCAATACCAGCCTATGGAAGAAAGGGCAGTAAGCACAGGGAAATATCTCCTTCTAAATCCAAAACGCAGCTATCTAACAGAACGGTTGTCAATGTGTGCACTCAACTTCCAGAGTTAAACCCGTGTGTGGATTCAGCAGTCTGCAAACACTTTCTGTGCAGAGTCTCAAAACAGGCGATTACATCCCAATACCGGCCTATGGAAGAAAGAGCAGTAAGCACAGTGAAATATCTGCTTCTAAATCCAAAACGCAGCTATCTAACAGAACGGTTGTCAATGTGTGCACTCACCTTCCAGAGTTAAACCCGTGTGTGGATTCAGCAGTCTGCAAACACTTTCTGTGCAGAGTCTCAAAACACGCGTTTTCAGGTCAATACCGGCCTATGGAAGAAAGGGCAGTAAGCACAGGGAAATATCTGCTTCTAAATCAAAAACGGAGCTACCTAACAGAACGGTTGTCAATGTGTGCACTCAACTTCCAGAGTTAAACCCGTGTGTGGATTCAGCAGTCTGCAAACACTTTCTGTGCAGAGTCTCAAAACTGGCGTTTTCAGCCCAATTCCGGCCTATGGAAGAAAGGGCAGTAAGCACAGGGAAATTTCTGCTTCTTAATCCAAAATGCAGGTATCTAACAGAACGGTTGTCAATGTGTGCACTCAACTTCCAGAGTTAAACCCGTGTGTGGATTCAGCAGTCTGCAAACACTTTCTGTGCAGAGTCTCAAAACACGCGTTTTCAGCCCAATACCGGCCTATGGAAGAAAGGGCAGTAAGCAAAGGGAAATATCTGCCTCTAAATCCAAAACGCAGCTATCTAACTGAGCGGTTGTCAAAGTGTGCACTCAACTTCCAGAGTTAAACCCGTGTGTGGATTCAGCAGTCTGCAAACACTTTCTGTGCAGAGTCTCAAAGCAGGCATTTTCAGCCCAATACCGGCCTAGGGAAGAAAGGGCAGTAAGCACAGGGAAATATGTGCTTCTAAATCCAAAACGCAGCTATCTAACAGAACGGTTGTCAATGTGCGCACTCAACTTCCAGAGTTAAACCCGTGTGTGGATTCAGCAGTCTGCAAACACTTTCTGTGCAGAGTCTCAAAACAGGCGTTTTCAGCCCAATACCTGCCTATGGAAGAAAGGGCAGTAAGCACAGGGAAATATCTGCTTCTAAATCCAAAACGCAGCTATCTAACAGAACGGTTGTCAATGTGTGCACTCAACTTCCAGAGTTAAACCCGTGTGTGGATTCAGCATTCTGCAAACACTTTCTGTGCAGAGTCTCAAAACAGGCGTTTTCAGCCCAATACCGGCCTATGGAAGAAAGGGCAGTAAGCACAGGGAAATATCTGCTTCTAAATCCAAAACGCAGCTATCTAACAGAACGGTTGTCAATGTGTGCACTCAACTTCCAGAGTTAAACCCGTGTGTGGATTGAGAAGACTGCAAACACTTTCTGTGCAGAGTCTGAAAACAGGCGTTTTCAGCCCAATACCGGCCTATGGAAGAAAGGGCAGTAAGCACAGGGAAATATCTGCTTCTAAATCCAAAATGCAGCTATCTAAAAGAATGGTTGTCAATGTGTGCACTCAACTTCCAGAGTTAAACCCGTCTGTGAATTCAGCAGTCTGCAAACACTTTCTGTGCAGAGTCTCAAAACAGGCGTTTTCAGCCCAATACCAGCCTATGGAAGAAAGGGCAGTAAGCACAGGGAAATATCTCCTTCTAAATCCAAAACGCAGCTATCTAACAGAACGGTTGTCAATGTGTGCACTCAACTTCCAGAGTTAAACCCGTGTGTGGATTCAGCAGTCTGCAAACACTTTCTGTGCAGAGTCTCAAAACAGGCGATTACATCCCAATACCGGCCTATGGAAGAAAGAGCAGTAAGCACAGTGAAATATCTGCTTCTAAATCCAAAACGCAGCTATCTAACAGAACGGTTGTCAATGTGTGCACTCACCTTCCAGAGTTAAACCCGTGTGTGGATTCAGCAGTCTGCAAACACTTTCTGTGCAGAGTCTCAAAACACGCGTTTTCAGGCCAATACCGGCCTATGGAAGAAAGGGCAGTAAGCACAGGGAAATATCTGCTTCTAAATCAAAAACGGAGCTACCTAACAGAACGGTTGTCAATGTGTGCACTCAACTTCCAGAGTTAAACCCGTGTGTGGATTCAGCAGTCTGCAAACACTTTCTGTGCAGAGTCTCAAAACTGGCGTTTTCAGCCCAATTCCGGCCTATGGAAGAAAGGGCAGTAAGCACAGGGAAATTTCTGCTTCTTAATCCAAAATGCAGGTATCTAACAGAACGGTTGTCAATGTGTGCACTCAACTTCCAGAGTTAAACCCGTGTGTGGATTCAGCAGTCTGCAAACACTTTCTGTGCAGAGTCTCAAAACACGCGTTTTCAGCCCAATACCGGCCTATGGAAGAAAGGGCAGTAAGCAAAGGGAAATATCTGCCTCTAAATCCAAAACGCAGCTATCTAACTGAACGGTTGTCAAAGTGTGCACTCAACTTCCAGAGTTAAACCCGTGTGTGGATTCAGCAGTCTGCAAACACTTTCTGTGCAGAGTCTCAAAGCAGGCATTTTCAGCCCAATACCGGCCTAGGGAAGAAAGGGCAGTAAGCACAGGGAAATATGTGCTTCTAAATCCAAAACGCAGCTATCTAACAGAACGGTTGTCAATGTGCGCACTCAACTTCCAGAGTTAAACCCGTGTGTGGATTCAGCAGTCTGCAAACACTTTCTGTGCAGAGTCTCAAAACAGGCGTTTTCAGCCCAATACCTGCCTATGGAAGAAAGGGCAGTAAGCACAGGGAAATATCTGCTTCTAAATCCAAAACGCAGCTATCTAACAGAACGGTTGTCAATGTGTGCACTCAACTTCCAGAGTTAAACCCGTGTGTGGATTCAGCATTCTGCAAACACTTTCTGTGCAGAGTCTCAAAACAGGCGTTTTCAGCCCAATACCGGCCTATGGAAGAAAGGGCAGTAAGCACAGGGAAATATCTGCTTCTAAATCCAAAACGCAGCTATCTAACAGAACGGTTGTCAATGTGTGCACTCAACTTCCAGAGTTAAACCCGTGTGTGGATTGAGAAGACTGCAAACACTTTCTGTGCAGAGTCTGAAAACAGGCGTTTTCAGCCCAATACCGGCCTATGGAAGAAAGGGCAGTAAGCACAGGGAAATATCTGCTTCTAAATCCAAAACGCAGCTATCTAACAGAACGGTTGTCAATGTGTGCACTCAACTTCCAGAGTTAAACCCGTGTGTGGATTCAGCAGTCTGCAAACACT
Source organism: Aotus nancymaae (assembly GCF_030222135.1). Classification (NCBI taxonomy): domain Eukaryota; kingdom Metazoa; phylum Chordata; class Mammalia; order Primates; family Aotidae; genus Aotus; species Aotus nancymaae. The sequence goes on from NW_026989153.1 coordinate 31,687, forward strand.
TTCTGTGCAGAGTCTCAAAACAGGCGTTTTCAGCCCAATACCGGCCTATGGAAGAAAGGGCAGTAAGCACTGGGAAATTTTTGCTTCTAAATCGAAAACGCAGCTATCTAACAGAACGGTTGTCAATGTGTGCACCCATCTTCCAGAGTTAAACCTGTGTGTGGATTCAGCAGTCTGCAAACACATTTTGTGCAGAGTCTGAAAACAGGCGTTTTCAGCCCAATACCAGCCTATGGAAGAAAGGGCAGTAAGCACAGGGAAATATCTGCTTCTAAATCCAAAACGCAGCTATCTAACAGAACGGTTGTCAATGTGTGCACTCAACTTCCAGAGTTAAAGCCTTGTGTGGATTCAGCAGTCTGGAAACATTTTCTGGGCAGAGTCTCAAAACAGGTGTTTTCAGACCAATACCGGACTATGGAAGAAAGGGCAGTAAGCACAGGGAAATATCTGCTTCTAAATCCAAAACGCAGCTACCTAACAGAACGGCTGTCAATGTGAACACTCACCTTCCAGAGTTAAACCCGTGTGTGGATTCAGCAGTCTGCAAACACTTTCTGTGCAGAGTCTCAAAACAGGCGTTTTCAGCCCAATACCGGCCTATGGAAGAAAGGGCAGTAAGCACAGGGAAATATCTGCTTCTAAATCCAAAACGCAGCTATCTAACAGAACGGTTGTCAGTGTGTGCACTCAACTTCCAGAGTTAAACCAGTGTGTGGATTCAGCAGTCTGCAAACACTTTCTGTGCAGAGTCTCAAAACAGGCGTTTTCAGCCCAATACCGGCCTATGGAAGAAAGGGCAGTAAGCACAGGGAAATATCTGCTTCTAAATCCAAAATGCAGCTATCTAAAAGAATGGTTGTCAATGTGTGCACTCAACTTCCAGAGTTAAACCCGTCTGTGAATTCAGCAGTCTGCAAACACTTTCTGTGCAGAGTCTCAAAACAGGCGTTTTCAGCCCAATACCAGCCTATGGAAGAAAGGGCAGTAAGCACAGGGAAATATCTCCTTCTAAATCCAAAACGCAGCTATCTAACAGAACGGTTGTCAATGTGTGCACTCAACTTCCAGAGTTAAACCCGTGTGTGGATTCAGCAGTCTGCAAACACTTTCTGTGCAGAGTCTCAAAACAGGCGATTTCATCCCAATACCGGCCTATGGAAGAAAGACCAGTAAGCACAGGGAAATATCTGCTTCTAAATCCAAAACGCAGCTATCTAACAGAATGGTTGTCAATGTGTGCACTCAACTTCCAGAGTTAAACCCGTGTGTGGATTCAGCAGTCTGCAAACACTTTTTGTGCGGAGTCTCAAAACAGGCGTTTTCAGCCCAATACCGGCCTATGGAAGAAAGGGCAGTAAGCACAGGGAAATATCTGCTTCTAAATACAAAACGCAGCTACCTAACAGAACGGTTGTCAATGTGTGCACTCAACTTCCAGAGTTAAACCCGTGTGTGGATTCAGCAGTCTGCAAACACTTTCTGTGCAGAGTCTCAAAACAGGCGTTTTCAGCCCAATACCAGCATATGGAAGAAAGGGCAGTAAGCACAGGGAAATATCTGCTTCTAAATCCAAAACGCAGCTATCTAACAGAACGGTTGTCAATGTGTGCACTCAACTTCCAGAGTTAAACCCGTGTGTGGATTGAGAAGACTGCAAACACTTTCTGTGCAGAGTCTGAAAACAGGCGTTTTCAGCCCAATACCGGCCTATGGAAGAAAGGGCAGTAAGCACAGGGAAATATCTGCTTCTAAATCCAAAACGCAGCTATCTAACAGAACGGTTGTCAATGTGTGCACTCAACTTCCAGAGTTAAACCCGTGTGTGGATTCAGCAGTCTGCAAACACTTTCTGTGCAGAGTCTCAAAACAGGCGTTTTCAGCCCAATACCGGCCTATGGAAGAAAGGGCAGTAAGCACTGGGAAATTTTTGCTTCTAAATCGAAAACGCAGCTATCTAACAGAACGGTTGTCAATGTGTGCACCCATCTTCCAGAGTTAAACCTGTGTGTGGATTCAGCAGTCTGCAAACACATTTTGTGCAGAGTCTGAAAACAGGCGTTTTCAGCCCAATACCAGCCTATGGAAGAAAGGGCAGTAAGCACAGGGAAATATCTGCTTCTAAATCCAAAACGCAGCTATCTAACAGAACGGTTGTCAATGTGTGCACTCAACTTCCAGAGTTAAAGCCTTGTGTGGATTCAGCAGTCTGGAAACATTTTCTGGGCAGAGTCTCAAAACAGGTGTTTTCAGACCAATACCGGACTATGGAAGAAAGGGCAGTAAGCACAGGGAAATATCTGCTTCTAAATCCAAAACGCAGCTACCTAACAGAACGGCTGTCAATGTGAACACTCACCTTCCAGAGTTAAACCCGTGTGTGGATTCAGCAGTCTGCAAACACTTTCTGTGCAGAGTCTCAAAACTGGCGTTTTCAGCCCAATACCGGCCTATGGAAGAAAGGGCAGTAAGCACAGGGAAATATCTGCTTCTAAATCCAAAACGCAGCTATCTAACAGAACGGTTGTCAGTGTGTGCACTCAACTTCCAGAGTTAAACCCGTGTGTGGATTCAGCAGTCTGCAAACACTTTCTGTGCAGAGTCTCAAAACAGGCGTTTTCAGCCCAATACCGGCCTATGGAAGAAAGGGCAGTAAGCACAGGGAAATATCTGCTTCTAAATCCAAAATGCAGCTATCTAAAAGAATGGTTGTCAATGTGTGCACTCAACTTCCAGAGTTAAACCCGTCTGTGAATTCAGCAGTCTGCAAACACTTTCTGTGCAGAGTCTCAAAACAGGCGTTTTCAGCCCAATACCAGCCTATGGAAGAAAGGGCAGTAAGCACAGGGAAATATCTCCTTCTAAATCCAAAACGCAGCTATCTAACAGAACGGTTGTCAATGTGTGCACTCAACTTCCAGAGTTAAACCCGTGTGTGGATTCAGCAGTCTGCAAACACTTTCTGTGCAGAGTCTCAAAACAGGCGATTACATCCCAATACCGGCCTATGGAAGAAAGAGCAGTAAGCACAGTGAAATATCTGCTTCTAAATCCAAAACGCAGCTATCTAACAGAACGGTTGTCAATGTGTGCACTCACCTTCCAGAGTTAAACCCGTGTGTGGATTCAGCAGTCTGCAAACACTTTCTGTGCAGAGTCTCAAAACACGCGTTTTCAGGCCAATACCGGCCTATGGAAGAAAGGGCAGTAAGCACAGGGAAATATCTGCTTCTAAATCAAAAACGGAGCTACCTAACAGAACGGTTGTCAATGTGTGCACTCAACTTCCAGAGTTAAACCCGTGTGTGAATTCAGCAGTCTGCAAACACTTTCTGTGCAGAGTCTCAAAACTGGCGTTTTCAGCCCAATTCCGGCCTATGGAAGAAAGGGCAGTAAGCACAGGGAAATTTCTGCTTCTTAATCCAAAATGCAGGTATCTAACAGAACGGTTGTCAATGTGTGCACTCAACTTCCAGAGTTAAACCCGTGTGTGGATTCAGCAGTCTGCAAACACTTTCTGTGCAGAGTCTCAAAACACGCGTTTTCAGCCCAATACCGGCCTATGGAAGAAAGGGCAGTAAGCAAAGGGAAATATCTGCCTCTAAATCCAAAACGCAGCTATCTAACTGAACGGTTGTCAAAGTGTGCACTCAACTTCCAGAGTTAAACCCGTGTGTGGATTCAGCAGTCTGCAAACACTTTCTGTGCAGAGTCTCAAAGCAGGCATTTTCAGCCCAATACCGGCCTAGGGAAGAAAGGGCAGTAAGCACAGGGAAATATGTGCTTCTAAATCCAAAACGCAGCTATCTAACAGAACGGTTGTCAATGTGCGCACTCAACTTCCAGAGTTAAACCCGTGTGTGGATTCAGCAGTCTGCAAACACTTTCTGTGCAGAGTCTCAAAACAGGCGTTTTCAGCCCAATACCTGCCTATGGAAGAAAGGGCAGTAAGCACAGGGAAATATCTGCTTCTAAATCCAAAACGCAGCTATCTAACAGAACGGTTGTCAATGTGTGCACTCAACTTCCAGAGTTAAACCCGTGTGTGGATTCAGCATTCTGCAAACACTTTCTGTGCAGAGTCTCAAAACAGGCGTTTTCAGCCCAATACCGGCCTATGGAAGAAAGGGCAGTAAGCACAGGGAAATATCTGCTTCTAAATCCAAAACGCAGCTATCTAACAGAACGGTTGTCAATGTGTGCACTCAACTTCCAGAGTTAAACCCGTGTGTGGATTGAGAAGACTGCAAACACTTTCTGTGCAGAGTCTGAAAACAGGCGTTTTCAGCCCAATACCGGCCTATGGAAGAAAGGGCAGTAAGCACAGGGAAATATCTGCTTCTAAATCCAAAACGCAGCTATCTAACAGAACGGTTGTCAATGTGTGCACTCAACTTCCAGAGTTAAACCCGTGTGTGGATTCAGCAGTCTGCAAACACTTTCTGTGCAGAGTCTCAAAACAGGCGTTTTCAGCCCAATACCGGCCTATGGAAGAAAGGGCAGTAAGCACTGGGAAATTTTTGCTTCTAAATCGAAAACGCAGCTATCTAACAGAACGGTTGTCAATGTGTGCACCCATCTTCCAGAGTTAAACCTGTGTGTGGATTCAGCAGTCTGCAAACACATTTTGTGCAGAGTCTGAAAACAGGCGTTTTCAGCCCAATACCAGCCTATGGAAGAAAGGGCAGTAAGCACAGGGAAATATCTGCTTCTAAATCCAAAACGCAGCTATCTAACAGAACGGTTGTCAATGTGTGCACTCAACTTCCAGAGTTAAAGCCTTGTGTGGATTCAGCAGTCTGGAAACATTTTCTGGGCAGAATCTCAAAACAGGTGTTTTCAGACCAATACCGGACTATGGAAGAAAGGGCAGTAAGCACAGGGAAATATCTGCTTCTAAATCCAAAACGCAGCTACCTAACAGAACGGCTGTCAATGTGAACACTCACCTTCCAGAGTTAAACCCGTGTGTGGATTCAGCAGTCTGCAAACACTTTCTGTGCAGAGTCTCAAAACAGGCGTTTTCAGCCCAATACCGGCCTATGGAAGAAAGGGCAGTAAGCACAGGGAAATATCTGCTTCTAAATCCAAAACGCAGCTATCTAACAGAACGGTTGTCAGTGTGTGCACTCAACTTCCAGAGTTAAACCCGTGTGTGGATTCAGCAGTCTGCAAACACTTTCTGTGCAGAGTCTCAAAACAGGCGTTTTCAGCCCAATACCAGCCTATGGAAGAAAGGGCAGTAAGCACAGGGAAATATCTGCTTCTAAATCCAAAATGCAGCTATCTAAAAGAATGGTTGTCAATGTGTGCACTCAACTTCCAGAGTTAAACCCGTCTGTGAATTCAGCAGTCTGCAAACACTTTCTGTGCAGAGTCTCAAAACAGGCGTTTTCAGCCCAATACCAGCCTATGGAAGAAAGGGCAGTAAGCACAGGGAAATATCTCCTTCTAAATCCAAAACGCAGCTATCTAACAGAACGGTTGTCAATGTGTGCACTCAACTTCCAGAGTTAAACCCGTGTGTGGATTCAGCAGTCTGCAAACACTTTCTGTGCAGAGTCTCAAAACAGGCGATTTCATCCCAATACCGGCCTATGGAAGAAAGACCAGTAAGCACAGGGAAATATCTGCTTCTAAATCCAAAACGCAGCTATCTAACAGAATGGTTGTCAATGTGTGCACTCAACTTCCAGAGTTAAACCCGTGTGTGGATTCAGCAGTCTGCAAACACTTTCTGTGCGGAGTCTCAAAACAGGCGTTTTCAGCCCAATACCGGCCTATGGAAGAAAGGGCAGTAAGCACAGGGAAATATCTGCTTCTAAATCCAAAACGCAGCTATCTAACAGAACGGTTGTCAATGTGTGCACTCAACTTCCAGAGTTAAACCCGTGTGTGGATTCAGCAGTCTGCAAACACTTTCTGTGCAGAGTCTCAAAACAGGCGTTTTCAGCCCAATACCAGCATATGGAAGAAAGGGCAGTAAGCAGAGGGAAATATCTGCTTCTAAATCCAAAACGCAGCTATCTAACAGAATGGTTGTCAATGTGTGCACTGAACTTCCAGAGTTAAATCGGTGTGTGGATTGAGAAGACTGCAAACACTTTCTGTGCAGAGTCTGAAAACAGGCGTTTTCAGCCCAATACCGGCCTATGGAAGAAAGGGCAGTAAGCACAGGGAAATATCTGCTTCTAAATCCAAAACGCAGCTATCTAACAGAACGGTTGTCAATGTGTGCACTCAACTTCCAGAGTTAAACCCGTGTGTGGATTCAGCAGTCTGCAAACACTTTCTGTGCAGAGTCTGAAAACTGGCGTTTTCAGCCCAATTCCGGCCTATGGAAGAAAGGGCGGTAAGCACAGGGAAATTTCTGCTTCTTAATCCAAAATGCAGCTATCTAACAGAACGGTTTTCAATGTGTGCACTGAACTTCCAGAGTTAAACCCGTGTGTGGATTCAGCAGTCTGCAAACACATTCTGTGCAGAGTCTCAAAACACGCGTTTTCAGCCCAATACCGGCCTATGGAAGAAAGGGCAGTAAGCAAAGGGAAATATCTGCCTCTAAATCCAAAACGCAGCTATCTAACAGAACGGTTGTCAATGTGTGCACTCAACTTCCAGAGTTAAACCTGTGTGTGGATTCAGCAGTCTGCAAACACATTTTGTGCAGAGTCTCAAAACAGGCGTTTTCAGCCCAATACTGGCCTATGGAAGAAAGGGCAGTAAGCAGAGGGAAATATCTGCTTCTAAATCCAAAACGCAGCTATCTAACAGAACGGTTGTCAATGTGTGCACTCAACTTCCAGAGTTAAACCCGTGTGTGGATTCAGCAGTCTGCAAACACTTTCTGTGCAGAGTCTCAAAACAGGCGTTTTCAGCCCAATACCGGCCTATGGAAGAAAGGGCAGAAAGCACAGGGAAATATCTGCTTCTAAATCCAAAACGCAGCTGTCTAACAGAACGGTTGTCAATGTGTGCACTGAACTTCCAGAGTTAAACCCGTGTGTGGACTCAGCAGTCTGCAAACACTTTCTGTGCAGAGTCTCAAAACAGGCATTTTCAGCCCAATACCGGCCTAGGGAAGAAAGGGCAGTAAGCACAGGTAAATATCTGCTTCTAAATCCAAAACGCAGCTATCTAACAGAACGGTTGTCAATGTGTGCACTCAACTTCCAGAGTTAAAGCCGTGTGTGGATTCAGCAGTCTAGAAACTCTTTCTGTGCAGAGTCTCAAAACAGGTGTTTTCAGACCAATACCGGCCTATGGAAGAAAGGGCAGTAAGCACAGGGAAATATCTGCTTCTAAATCCAAAACGCAGCTATCTAACCGAACGGTTGTCAATGTGTGCACTCAACTTCAAGAGTTAAAGCCTTGTGTGGATTCAGCAGTCTGGAAACACTTTCTGTGCAGAGTCTCAAAACAGGTGTTTTCAGACCAATACCGGACTATGGAAGAAAGGGCAGTAAGCACAGGGAAATATCTGCTTCTAAATCCAAAACGCAGCTACCTAACAGAACGGCTGTCAATGTGTACACTCACCTTCCAGAGTTAAACCCGTGTGTGGATTCAGCAGTCTGCAAACACTTTCTGTGCAGAGTCTCAAAACAGGCGTTTTCAGCCCAATACCTGCCTATGGAAGAAAGGGCAGTAAGCACAGGGAAATATCTGCTTCTAAATCCAAAACGCAGCTATCTAACAGAACGGTTGTCAATGTGTGCACTCAACTTCCAGAGTTAAACCCGTGTGTGGATTCAGCAGTCTGCAAACACTTTCTGTGCAGAGTCTCAAAACAGGCGTTTTCAGCCCAATACCGGCCTATGGAAGAAAGGGCAGTAAGCACTGGGAAATTTTTGCTTCTAAATAGAAAACGCAGCTATCTAACAGAACGGTTGTCAATGTGTGCACTCCAATTCCAGAGTGAAACCCGTGTGTGTATTCAGCAGTCTGCAGACATATTCTGTGCAGAGTCCCAAAACAGGCGTTTTCAGCCCAATACCGGCCTATGGAAGAAAGGGCAGTAAGCACAGGGAAATATCTGCTTCTAAATCCAAAACGCAGCTATCTAACAGAACGGTTGTCAATGTGTGCACTCAACATCCAGAGTTAAACCAGTGTGTGGATTCAGCAGTCTGCAAACACTTTCTGTGCAGAGTCTCAAAACAAGCGTTTTCAGCCCAATACCGGCCTATGGAAGAAAGGGCAGAAAGCACAGGGAAATATCTGCTTCTAAATCCAAAACGCAGCTATCTAACAGAACGGTTGTCAATGTGTGCACTCAACTTCCAGAGTTAAACCCGTGTGTGGATTCAGCAGTCTGCAAACACTTTCTGTGCAGAGTCTCAAAACAGGCGTTTCAGCCCAATACCGGCCTATGGAAGAAAGGGCAGTAAGCACAGGGAAATATTTGCTTCTAAATCCAAAATGCAGCTATCTAAAAGAATGGTTGTCAATGTGTGCACTCAACTTCCAGAGTTAAACCCGTCTTTGGATTCAGCAGTCTGCAAACACTTTCTGTGCAGAGTCTCAAAACAGGCGTTTTCAGCCCAATACCGGCCTATGGAAGAAAGGGCAGTAAGCACAGGGAAATATCTGCTTCTAAATCCAAAACGCAGCTATCTAACAGAACTTTTGTCAATGTGTGCACTCAACTTCCAGAGTTATACCCGTGTGTGGATTAAGCAGTCTGCAAACACTTTCTGTGCAGAGTCTCAAAACAGGCGTTTTCAGCCCAATACCGGCCTATGGAAGAAAGGGCAGTAAGCACAGGGAAATATCTGCTTCTAAATCCAAAACGCAGCTATCTAAGAGAACGGTTGTCAATGTGTGCACTCAACTTCCAGAGTTAAACCCGTGTGTGGATTCAGCAGTCTGCAAACACTTTCTGTGCAGAGTCTCAAAACAGGCGATTACATCCCAATACCGGCCTATGGAAGAAAGAGCAGTAAGCACAGTGAAATATCTGCTTCTAAATCCAAAACGCAGCTATCTAACAGAACGGTTGTCAATGTGTGCACTCAACTTCCAGAGTTAAACCCGTGTGTGGATTCAGCAGTCTGCAAACACTTTCTGTGCAGAGTCTCAAAACACGCGTTTTCAGGCCAATACCGGCCTATGGAAGAAAGGGCAGTAAGCACAGGGAAATATCTGCTTCTAAATCAAAAACGGAGCTACCTAAAAGAACGGTTGTCAATGTGTGCACTCAACTTCCAGAGTTAAACCCGTGTGTGGATTCAGCAGTCTGCAAACACTTTCTGTGCAGAGTCTCAAAACTGGCGTTTTCAGCCCAATTCCGGCCTATGGAAGAAAGGGCAGTAAGCACAGGGAAATTTCTGCTTCTTAATCCAAAATGCAGGTATCTAACAGAACGGTTGTCAATGTGTGCACTCCAATTCCAGAGTGAAACCCGTGTGTGGATTCAGCAGTCTGCAAACATATTCTGTGCAGAGTCCCAAAACAGGCGTTTTCAGCCCAATACCGGCCTATGGAAGAAAGGGCAGTAAGCACAGGGAAATATCTGCTTCTAAATCCAAAACGCAGCTATCTAACAGAACGGTTGTCAATGTGTGCACTCAACTTCCAGAGTTAAACCCGTGTGTGGATTCAGCAGTCTGCAAACACTTTCTGTGCAGAGTCTCAAAACAAGCGTTTTCAGCCCAATACCGGCCTATGGAAGAAAGGGCAGTAAGCACAGGGAAATATCTGCTTCTAAATCCAAAACGCAGCTATCTAACAGAACGGTTGTCAATGTGTGCACTCAACTTCCAGAGTTAAACCCGTGTGTGGATTCAGCAGTCTGCAAACACTTTCTGTGCAGAGTCTCAAAACAGGCGTTTTCAGCCCAATACCGGCCTATGGAAGAAAGGGCAGTAAGCACAGGGAAATATCTGCTTCTAAATCCAAAATGCAGCTATCTAAAAGAATGGTTGTCAATGTGTGCACTCAACTTCCAGAGTTAAACCCGTCTTTGGATTCAGCAGTCTGCAAACACTTTCTGTGCAGAGTCTCAAAACACGCGTTTTCAGGCCAATACCGGCCTATGGAAGAAAGGGCAGTAAGCACAGGGAAATATCTGCTTCTAAATCAAAAACGGAGCTACCTAACAGAACGGTTGTCAATGTGTGCACTCAACTTCCAGAGTTAAACCCGTGTGTGGATTCAGCAGTCTGCAAACACTTTCTGTGCAGAGTCTCAAAACTGGCGTTTTCAGCCCAATTCCGGCCTATGGAAGAAAGGGCAGTAAGCACAGGGAAATTTCTGCTTCTTAATCCAAAATGCAGGTATCTAACAGAACGGTTGTCAATGTGTGCACTCAACTTCCAGAGTTAAACCCGTGTGTGGATTCAGCAATCTGCAAACACTTTCTGTGCAGAGTTTCAAAACTGGCGTTTTCAGCCCAATTCCGGCCTATGGAAGAAAGGGCAGTAAGCACAGGGAAATTTCTGCTTCTAAATCCAAAATGCAGCTATCTAACAAAACGGTTGTCAATGTGTGCACTCAACTTCCAGAGTTAAACCCGTGTGTGGATTCAGCAGTCTGCAAACACTTTCTGTGCAGAGTCTCAAAACAGGCGTTTCAGCCCAATACCGGCCTATGGAAGAAAGGGCAGTAAGCACAGGGAAATATCTGCTTCTAAATCTAAAATGCAGCTATCTAAAAGAATGGTTGTCAATGTGTGCACTCAACTTCCAGAGTTAAACCCGTCTGTGGATTCAGCAGTCTCCAAACACTTTCTGTGCAGAGTCTCAAAACAGGCGTTTTCAGCCCAATACCGGCCTATATAAGAAAGGGCAGTAACCACAGGGAAATATCTGCTTCTAAATCCAAAACGCAGCTATCTAGCAGAACGGTTGTCAATGTGTGCACTCAACTTCCAGAGTTAAACCCGTGTGTGGATTCAGCAGTCTGCAAACACTTTCTGTGCAGAGTCTCAAAACAGGCGTTTTCAGCCCAATTCAGGCCTATGGAAGAAACGGCAGTAAGAACAGGGAAATTTCTGCTTCTAAATCCAAAATGCAGCTATCTAACAGAACGGTTGTCAATGTGTGTACTCAACTTCCAGAGTTAAACCCGTGTGTGGATTCAGCAGTCTGCAAACACTTTCTGTGCAGAGTCTCAAAACAGGCGTTTTCAGCCCAATACCTGCCTATGGAAGAAAGGGCAGTAAGCACAGGGAAATATCTGCTTCTAAATCCAAAACGCAGCTATCTAACAGAACGGTTGTCAATGTGTGCACTCAACTTCCACAGTTAAACCCGTGTGTGGATTCAGCATTCTGCAAACACTTTCTGTGCAGAGTCTCAAAACAGGCGTTTTCAGCCCAATACCGGCCTATGGAAGAAAGGGCAGTAAGCACAGGGAAATATCTGCTTCTAAATCCAAAACGCAGCTATCTAACAGAACGGTTGTCAATGTGTGCACTCAACTTCCAGAGTTAAACCCGTGTGTGGATTCAGCAGTCTGCAAACACTTTCTGTGCAGAGTCTCAAAACAGGCGTTTTCAGCCCAATACCGGCCTATGGAAGAAAGGGCAGTAAGCACTGGGAAATTTTTGCTTCTAAATAGAAAACGCAGCTATCTAACAGAACGGTTGTCAATGTGTGCACTCCAATTCCAGAGGGAAACCCGTGTGTGGATTCAGCAGTCTGCAAACATATTCTGTGCAGAGTCTCAAAACAGGCGTTTTCAGCCCAATACCGGCCTATGGAAGAAAGGGCAGTAAGCACAGGGAAATATCTGCTTCTAAATCCAAAACGCAGCTATCTAACAGAACGGTTGTCAATGTGTGCACTCAACTTCCAGAGTTAAACCCGTGTGTGGATTCAGCAGTCTGCAAACACTTTCTGTGCAGAGTCTCAAAACAAGCGTTTTCAGCCCAATACCGGCCTATGGAAGAAAGGGGAGTAAGCACAGGGAAATATCTGCTTCTAAATCCAAAACGCAGCTATCTAACAGAACGGTTGTCAATGTGTGCACTCAACTTCCAGAGTTAAACCCGTGTGTGGATTCAGCAGTCTGCAAACACTTTCTGTGCAGAGTCTCAAAACAGGCGTTTCAGCCCAATACCGGCCTATGGAAGAAAGGGCAGTAAGCACAGGGAAATATCTGCTTCTAAATCCAAAACGCAGCTATCTAACAGAACGGTTGTCAATGTGTGCACTCAACTTCCAGAGTTAAACCCGTGTGTGGATTCAGCAGTCTGCAAACACTTTCTGTGCAGAGTCTCAAAACAGGCGTTTCAGCCCAATACCGGCCTATGGAAGAAAGGGCAGTAAGCACAGGGAAATATCTGCTTCTAAATCCAAAACGCAGCTATCTAACAGAACGGTTGTCAATGTGTGCACTCAACTTCCAGAGTTATACCCGTGTGTGGATTCAGCAGTCTGCAAACACTTTCTGTGCAGAGTCTCAAAACAGGCGTTTTCAGCCCAATACCGGCCTATGGAAGAAAGGGCAGTAAGCACAGGGAAATATCTGCTTCTAAATCCAAAACGCAGCTATCTAACAGAACGGTTGTCAGTGTGTGCACTCAACTTCCAGAGTTAAACCCGTGTGTGGATTCAGCAGTCTGCAAACACTTTCTGTGCAGAGTCTCAAAACAGGCGTTTTCAGCCCAATACCGGCCTATGGAAGAAAGGGCAGTAAGCACAGGGAAATATCTGCTTCTAAATCCAAAATGCAGCTATCTAAAAGAATGGTTGTCAATGTGTGCACTCAACTTCCAGAGTTAAACCCGTCTGTGAATTCAGCAGTCTGCAAACACTTTCTGTGCAGAGTCTCAAAACAGGCGTTTTCAGCCCAATACCAGCCTATGGAAGAAAGGGCAGTAAGCACAGGGAAATATCTGCTTCTAAATCCAAAACGCAGCTATCTAACAGAACGGTTGTCAATGTGTGCACTCAACTTCCAGAGTTAAACCCGTGTGTGGATTCAGCAGTCTGCAAACACTTTCTGTGCAGAGTCTCAAAACAGGCGATTTCATCCCAATACCGGCCTATGGAAGAAAGACCAGTAAGCACAGGGAAATATCTGCTTCTAAATCCAAAACGCAGCTATCTAACAGAACGGTTGTCAATGTGTGCACTCAACTTCCAGAGTTAAACCCGTGTGTGGATTCAGCAGTCTGCAAACACTTTCTGTGCGGGAGTCTCAAAACAGGCGTTTTCAGCCCAATACCGGCCTATGGAAGAAAGGGCAGTAAGCACAGGGAAATATCTGCTTCTAAATACAAAACGCAGCTACCTAACAGAACGGTTGTCAATGTGTGCACTCAACTTCCAGAGTTAAACCCGTGTGTGGATTCAGCAGTCTGCAAACACTTTCTGTGCAGAGTCTCAAAACAGGCGTTTTCAGCCCAATACCAGCATATGGAAGAAAGGGCAGTAAGCACAGGGAAATATCTGCTTCTAAATCCAAAACGCAGCTATCTAACAGAATGGTTGTCAATGTGTGCACTGAACTTCCAGAGTTAAATCGGTGTGTGGATTGAGAAGACTGCAAACACTTTCTGTGCAGAGTCTGAAAACAGGCGTTTTCAGCCCAATACCGGCCTATGGAAGAAAGGGCAGTAAGCACAGGGAAATATCTGCTTCTAAATCCAAAACGCAGCTATCTAACAGAACGGTTGTCAATGTGTGCACTCAAATTCCAGAGTTAAACCCGTGTGTGGATTCAGCAGTCTGCAAACACTTTCTGTGCAGAGTCTGAAAACTGGCGTTTTCAGCCCAATTCCGGCCTATGGAAGAAAGGGCGGTAAGCACAGGGAAATTTCTGCTTCTTAATCCAAAATGCAGCTATCTAACAGAACGGTTTTCAATGTGTGCACTCAACTTCCAGAGTTAAACCCGTGTGTGGATTCAGCAGTCTGCAAACACATTCTGTGCAGAGTCTCAAAACACGCGTTTTCAGCCCAATACCGGCCTATGGAAGAAAGGGCAGTAAGCAAAGGGAAATATCTGCCTCTAAATCCAAAACGCAGCTATCTAACAGAACGGTTGTCAATGTGTGCACTCAACTTCCAGAGTTAAACCTGTGTGTGGATTCAGCAGTCTGCAAACACATTTTGTGCAGAGTCTCAAAACAGGCGTTTTCAGCCCAATACTGGCCTATGGAAGAAAGGGCAGTAAGCAGAGGTAAATATCTGCTTCTAAATCCAAAACGCAGCTATCTAACAGAACGGTTGTCAATGTGTGCACTCAACTTCCAGAGTTAAACCCGTGTGTGGATTCAGCAGTCTGCCAACACTTTCTGTGCAGAGTCTCAAAACAGGCGTTTTCAGCCCAATACCGGCCTATGGAAGAAAGGGCAGAAAGCACAGGGAAATATCTGCTTCTAAATCCAAAACGCAGCTGTCTAACAGAACGGTTGTCAATGTGTGCACTGAACTTCCAGAGTTAAACCCGTGTGTGGATTCAGCAGTCTGCAAACACTTTCTGTGCAGAGTCTCAAAACAGGCATTTTCAGCCCAATACCGGCCTAGGGAAGAAAGGGCAGTAAGCACAGGGAAATATCTGCTTCTAAATCCAAAACGCAGCTATCTAACAGAACGGTTGTCAATGTGTGCACTCAACTTCCAGAGTTAAAGCCGTGTGTGGATTCAGCAGTCTAGAAACTCTTTCTGTGCAGAGTCTCAAAACAGGTGTTTTCAGACCAATACCGGCCTATGGAAGAAAGGGCAGTAAGCACAGGGAAATATCTGCTTCTAAATCCAAAACGCAGCTATCTAACAGAACGGTTGTCAATGTGTGCACTCAACTTCCAGAGTTAAAGCCTTGTGTGGATTCAGCAGTCTGGAAACACTTTCTGTGCAGAGTCTCAAAACAGGTGTTCTCAGACCAATACCGGACTATGGAAGAAAGGGCAGTAAGCACAGGGAAATATCTGCTTCTAAATCCAAAACGCAGCTACCTAACAGAACGGCTGTCAATGTGTACACTCACCTTCCAGAGTTAAACCCGTGTGTGGATTCAGCAGTCTGCAAACACTTTCTGTGCAGAGTCACAAAACAGGCGTTTTCAGCCCAATACCTGCATATGGAAGAAAGGGCAGTAAGCACAGGGAAATATCTGCTTCTAAATCCAAAACGCAGCTATCTAACAGAACGGTTGTCAATGTGTGCACTCAACTTCCAGAGTTAAACCCGTGTGTGGATTCAGCAGTCTGCAAACACTTTCTGTGCAGAGTCTCAAAACAGGCGTTTTCAGCCCAATACCGGCCTATGGAAGAAAGGGCAGTAAGCACTGGGAAATTTTTGCTTCTAAATAGAAAACGCAGCTATCTAACAGAACGGTTGTCAATGTGTGCACTCCAATTCCAGAGTGAAACCCGTGTGTGTATTCAGCAGTCTGCAGACATATTCTGTGCAGAGTCCCAAAACAGGCGTTTTCAGCCCAATACCGGCCTATGGAAGAAAGGGCAGTAAGCACAGGGAAATATCTGCTTCTAAATCCAAAACGCAGCTATCTAACAGAACGGTTGTCAATGTGTGCACTCAACTTCCAGAGTTAAACCAGTGTGTGGATTCAGCAGTCTGCAAACACTTTCTGTGCAGAGTCTCAAAACAGGCGTTTTCAGCCCAATACCGGCCTATGGAAGAAAGGGCAGTAAGCACAGGGAAATATCTGCTTCTAAATCCAAAACGCAGCTATCTAACAGAACGGTTGTCAATGTGTGCACTCAACTTCCAGAGTTAAACCCGTGTGTGGATTCAGCAGTCTGCAAACACTTTCTGTGCAGAGTCTCAAAACAGGCGTTTCAGCCCAATACCGGCCTATGGAAGAAAGGGCAGTAAGCACAGGGAAATATCTGCTTCTAAATCCAAAATGCAGCTATCTAAAAGAATGGTTGTCAATGTGTGCACTCAACTTCCAGAGTTAAACCCGTCTTTGGATTCAGCAGTCTGCAAACACTTTCTGTGCAGAGTCTCAAAACAGGCGTTTTCAGCCCAATACCGGCCTATGGAAGAAAGGGCAGTAAGCACAGGGAAATATCTGCTTCTAAATCCAAAACGCAGCTATCTAACAGAACGGTTGTCAATGTGTGCACTCAACTTCCAGAGTTATACCCGTGTGTGGATTCAGCAGTCTGCAAACACTTTCTGTGCAGAGTCTCAAAACAGGCGTTTTCAGCCCAATACCGGCCTATGGAAGAAAGGGCAGTAAGCACAGGGAAATATCTGCTTCTAAATCCAAAACGCAGCTATCTAACAGAACGGTTGTCAATGTGTGCACTCAACTTCCAGAGTTAAACCCGTGTGTGGATTCAGCAGTCTGCAAACACTTTCTGTGCAGAGTCTCAAAACAGGCGATTACATCCCAATACCGGCCTATGGAAGAAAGAGCAGTAAGCACAGTGAAATATCTGCTTCTAAATCCAAAACGCAGCTATCTAACAGAACGGTTGTCAATGTGTGCACTCAACTTCCAGAGTTAAACCCGTGTGTGGATTCAGCAGTCTGCAAACACTTTCTGTGCAGAGTCTCAAAACACGCGTTTTCAGGCCAATACCGGCCTATGGAAGAAAGGGCAGTAAGCACAGGGAAATATCTGCTTCTAAATCAAAAACGGAGCTACCTAAAAGAACGGTTGTCAATGTGTGCACTCAACTTCCAGAGTTAAACCCGTGTGTGGATTCAGCAGTCTGCAAACACTTTCTGTGCAGAGTCTCAAAACTGGCATTTTCAGCCCAATTCCGGCCTATGGAAGAAAGGGCAGTAAGCACAGGGAAATTTCTGCTTCTTAACCCAAAATGCAGGTATCTAACAGAACGGTTGTCAATGTGTGCACTCCAATTCCAGAGTGAAACCCGTGTGTGGATTCAGCAGTCTGCAAACATATTCTGTGCAGAGTCCCAAAACAGGCGTTTTCAGCCCAATACCGGCCTATGGAAGAAAGGGCAGTAAGCACAGGGAAATATCTGCTTCTAAATCCAAAACGCAGCTATCTAACAGAACGGTTGTCAATGTGTGCACTCAACTTCCAGAGTTAAACCCGTGTGTGGATTCAGCAGTCTGCAAACACTTTCTGTGCAGAGTCTCAAAACAAGCGTTTTCAGCCCAATACCGGCCTATGGAAGAAAGGGCAGTAAGCACAGGGAAATATCTGCTTCTAAATCCAAAACGCAGCTATCTAACAGAACGGTTGACAATGTGTGCACTCAACTTCCAGAGTTAAACCCGTGTGCGGATTCAGCAGTCTGCAAACACTTTCTGTGCAGAGTCTCAAAACAGGCGTTTTCAGCCCAATACCGGCCTATGGAAGAAAGGGCAGTAAGCACAGGGAAATATCTGCTTCTAAATCCAAAATCCAGCTATCTAAAAGAATGGTTGTCAATGTGTGCACTCAACTTCCAGAGTTAAACCCGTCTTTGGATTCAGCAGTCTGCAAACACTTTCTGTGCAGAGTCTCAAAACACGCGTTTTCAGGCCAATACCGGCCTATGGAAGAAAGGGCAGTAAGCACAGGGAAATATCTGCTTCTAAATCAAAAACGGAGCTACCTAACAGAACGGTTGTCAATGTGTGCACTCAACTTCCAGAGTTAAACCCGTGTGTGGATTCAGCAGTCTGCAAACACTTTCTGTGCAGAGTCTCAAAACTGGCGTTTTCAGCCCAATTCCGGCCTATGGAAGAAAGGGCAGTAAGCACAGGGAAATTTCTGCTTCTTAATCCAAAATGCAGGTATCTAACAGAACGGTTGTCAATGTGTGCACTCAACTTCCAGAGTTAAACCCGTGTGTGGATTCAGCAGTCTGCAAACACTTTCTGTGCAGAGTTTCAAAACTGGCGTTTTAAGCCCAATTCCGGCCTATGGAAGAAAGGGCAGTAAGCACAGGGAAATTTCTGCTTCTAAATCCAAAATGCAGCTATCTAACAAAACGGTTGTCAATGTGTGCACTCAACTTCCAGAGTTAAACCCGTGTGTGGATTCAGCAGTCTGCAAACACTTTCTGTGCAGAGTCTCAAAACAGGCGTTTCAGCCCAATACCGGCCTATGGAAGAAAGGGCAGTAAGCACAGGGAAATATCTGCTTCTAAATCCAAAATGCAGCTATCTAAAAGAATGGTTGTCAATGTGTGCACTCAACTTCCAGAGTTAAACCCGTCTGTGGATTCAGCAGTCTGCAAACACTTTCTGTGCAGAGTCTCAAAACAGGCGTTTTCAGCCCAATACCGGCCTATGGAAGAAAGGGCAGTAACCACAGGGAAATATCTGCTTCTAAATCCAAAACGCAGCTATCTAGCAGAACGGTTGTCAATGTGTGCACTCAACTTCCAGAGTTAAACCCGTGTGTGGATTCAGCAGTCTGCAAACACTTTCTGTGCAGAGTCTCAAAACAGACGTTTTCAGCCCAATTCAGGCCTATGGAAGAAACGGCAGTAAGAACAGGGAAATTTCTGCTTCTAAATCCAAAATGCAGCTATCTAACAGAACGGTTGTCAATGTGTGTACTCAACTTCCAGAGTTAAACCCGTGTGTGGATTCAGCAGTCTGCAAACACTTTCTGTGCAGAGTCTCAAAACAGGCGTTTTCAGCCCAATACCGGCCTATGGAAGAAAGGGCAGTAAGCACAGGGAAATATCTGCTTCTAAATCCAAAACGCAGCTATCTAACAGAACGGTTGTCAATGTGTGCACTCAACTTCCAGAGTTAAACCCGTGTGTGGATTCAGCATTCTGCAAACACTTTCTGTGCAGAGTCTCAAAACAGGCGTTTTCAGCCCAATACCAGCCTATGGAAGAAAGGGCAGTAAGCACAGGGAAATAGCTGCTTCTAAATCCAAAACGCAGCTATCTAACAGAACGGTTGTCAATGTGTGCAGTCAACTTCCAGAGTTAAACCCGTGTGTGGATTCAGCAGTCTGCAAACACTTTCTGTGCAGAGTCTCAAAACAGGCGTTTTCAGCCCAATTCAGGCCTATGGAAGAAAGGGCAGTAAGCACTGGGAAATTTTTGCTTCTAAATAGAAAACGCAGCTATCTAACAGAACGGTTGTCAATGTGTGCACTCCAATTCCAGAGTGAAACCCGTGTGTGGATTCAGCAGTCTGCAAGCATATTCTGTGCAGAGTCTCAAAACAGGCGCTTTCAGCCCAATACCGGCCTATGGAAGAAAGGGCAGTAAGCACAGGGAAATATCTGCTTCTAAATCCAAAACGCAGCTATCTAACAGAACGGTTGTCAATGTGTGCACTCAACTTCCAGAGTTAAACCCGTGTGTGGATTCAGCAGTCTGCAAACACTTTCTGTGCAGAGTCTCAAAACAAGCGTTTTCAGCCCAATACCGGCCTATGGAAGAAAGGGCAGTAAGCACAGGGAAATATCTGCTTCTAAATCCAAAACGCAGCTATCTAACAGAACGGTTGTCAATGTGTGCACTCAACTTCCAGAGTTAAACCAGTGTGTGGATTCAGCAGTCTGCAAACACTTTCTGTGCAGAGTCTCAAAACAGGCGTTTCAGCCCAATACCGGCCTATGGAAGAAAGGGCAGTAAGCACAGGGAAATATCTGCTTCTAAATCCAAAATGCAGCTATCTAAAAGAATGGTTGTCAATGTGTGCACTCAACTTCCAGAGTTAAACCCGTCTTTGGATTCAGCAGTCTGCAAACACTTTCTGTGCAGAGTCTCAAAACAGGCGTTTTCAGCCCAATACCGGCCTATGGAAGAAAGGGCAGTAAGCACAGGGAAATATCTGCTTCTAAATCCAAAACGCAGCTATCTAACAGAACGGTTGTCAATGTGTGCACTCAACTTCCAGAGTTATACCCGTGTGTGGATTCAGCAGTCTGCAAACACTTTCTGTGCAGAGTCTCAAAACAGGCGTTTTCAGCCCAATACCGGCCTATGGAAGAAAGGGAAGTAAGCACAGGGAAATATCTGCTTCTAAATCCAAAACGCAGCTATCTAACAGAACGGTTGTCAATGTGTGCACTCAACTTCCAGAGTTAAACCCGTGTGTGGATTCAGCAGTCTGCAAACACTTTCTGTGAAGAGTCTCAAAACAGGCGATTACATCCCAATACCGGCCTATGGAAGAAAGAGCAGTAAGCACAGTGAAATATCTGCTTCTAAATCCAAAACGCAGCTATCTAACAGAACGGTTGTCAATGTGTGCACTCAACTTCCAGAGTTAAACCCGTGTGTGGATTCAGCAGTCTGCAAACACTTTCTGTGCAGAGTCTCAAAACACGCGTTTTCAGGCCAATACCGGCCTATGGAAGAAAGGGCAGTAAGCACAGGGAAATATCTGCTTCTAAATCAAAAACGGAGCTACCTAACAGAACGGTTGTCAATGTGTGCACTCAACTTCCAGAGTTAAACCCGTGTGTGGATTCAGCAGTCTGCAAACACTTTCTGTGCAGAGTCTCAAAACTGGCGTTTTCAGCCCAATTCCGGCCTATGGAAGAAAGGGCAGTAAGCACAGGGAAATTTCTGCTTCTTAATCCAAAATGCAGGTATCTAACAGAACGGTTGTCAATGTGTGCACTCAACTTCCAGAGTTAAACCCGTGTGTGGATTCAGCAGTCTGCAAACACTTTCTGTGCAGAGTTTCAAAACTGGCGTTTTCAGCCCAATTCCGGCCTATGGAAGAAAGGGCAGTAAGCACAGGGAAATTTCTGCTTCTAAATCCAAAATGCAGCTATCTAACAAAACGGTTGTCAATGTGTGCACTCACCTTCCAGAGTTAAACCCGTGTGTGGATTCAGCAGTCTGCAAACACTTTCTGTGCAGAGTCTCAAAACAGGCGTTTCAGCCCAATACCGGCCTAGGGAAGAAAGGGCAGTAAGCACAGGGAAATATCTGCTTCTAAATCCAAAATGCAGCTATCTAAAAGAATGGTTGTCAATGTGTGCACTCAACTTCCAGAGTTAAACCCGTCTGTGGATTCAGCAGTCTGCAAACACTTTCTGTGCAGAGTCTCAAAACAGACGTTTTCAGCCCAATACCGGCCTATGGAAGAAAGGGCAGTAACCAGAGGGAAATATCTGCTTCTAAATCCAAAACGCAGCTATCTAACAGAACGGTTGTCAATGTGTGCACTCAACTTCCAGAGTTAAACCCGTGTGTGGATTCAGCAGTCTGCAAACACTTTCTGTGCAGAGTCTCAAAACAGGCGTTTTCAGCCCAATTCAGGCCTATGGAAGAAAGGGCAGTAAGCACAGGGAAATTTCTGCTTCTAAATCCAAAATGCAGCTATCTAACAGAACGGTTGTCAATGTGTGTACTCAACTTCCACAGTTAAACCCGTGTGTGGATTCAGCAGTCTGCAAACACTTTCTGTGCAGAGTCTCAAAACAGGCGTTTTCAGCCCAATACCGGCCTATGGAAGAAAGGGCAGTAAGCACAGGGAAATATCTGCTTCTAAATCCAAAACGCAGCTATCTAACAGAACGGTTGTCAATGTGTGCACTCAACTTCCAGAGTTAAACCCGTGTGTGGATTCAGCAGTCTGCAAACACTTTCTGTGCAGAGTCTCAAAACAGGCGTTTTCAGCCCAATACCGGCCTATGGAAGAAAGGGCAGTAAGCACAGGGAAATATCTGCTTCTAAATCCAAAACGCAGCTATCTAACAGAACGGTTGTCAATGTGTGCACTCAACTTCCAGAGTTAAATCCGTGTTTGGATTCAGCAGTCTGCAAACACTTTCTGTGCAGATTCTCAAAACAGGCGTTTTCAGCCCAATACCGGCCTATGGAAGAAAGGGTAGTGAGCACAGGGAAATATCTGCTTCTAAATCCAAAACGCAGCTACCTAACAGAACGGCTGTCAATGTGTGCACTCACCTTCCAGAGTTAAACCCGTGTGTGGATTCAGCAGTCTGCAAACACTTTCTGTGCAGAGTCTCAGAACAGGCGTTTTCAACCCAATTCTGGCCTATGGACGAAAGGGCAGTAAGCATAGGGAAATTTGTGCTTCTAAATCCAAAACGCAGCTATCTAACAGAATGGTTGTCAATGTGTGCACTCAACCTGCAGATTTAAATCGGTGTGTGGATTGAGCAGACTGCAAACACTTTCTGTGCAGAGTCTGAAAACAGGCGTTTTCAGCCCAATACCGGCCTATAGAAGAAAGGGCAGTAAGCACAGGGAAATATCTGCTCCAAATCCAAAAGGGACCTATCTAACAGAACGGTTGTCAATGTGTGCACTCAACTTCCAGAGTTAAACCCGAGTGTGGATTCAGCAGTCTGCAAACAGTTTCTGTGCAGAGTCTCAAAACAGGCGTTTTCAGCCCAATACCGGCCTATTGAAGAAAGGGCAGTAAGCACAGGGAAATTTCTGCTTCTAAATCCAAAACGCAGCTATCTAACAGAACGGTTGTCAATGTGTGCACTCAACTTCCAGAGTTAAACTCGTGTGTGGATTCAGCAGTCTGCAAACACTTTCTGTGCAGAGTCTCAAAACAGGCGTTTTCAGCCCAATAACGGCCTATGGAAGAAAGGGCAATAAGCACAGGGAAATATCTGCTTCTAAATCCAAAACGCAGCTATCTAAAAGAACGGTCGTCAATGTGTGCACTCAACTTCCAGAGTTAAACCCGTCTTTGGATTCAGCAGTCTGCAAACACTTTCTGTGCAGAGTCTCAAAACAGGCGTTTTCAGCCCCATACCAGCCTATGGAAGAAAGGGCAGTAAGCACAGGGAAATATCTGCTTCTAATTCCAAAACGCAGCTATCTAACAGAACGGTTGTCAATGCGTGCACTCAACTTCCAGAGTTAAACCCGTGTGTGGATTCAGCAGTCTGCAAACACTTTCTGTGCAGAGTCTCAAAACAGGCGTTTTCAGCCCAATACCGGCCTATGGAAGAAATGGCAGTAAGCACAGGGAAATATCTGCTTCTAAATCCAAAAAACAGCTGCCTAACAGAAAGGCTGTCTAGGTGTGCACTCAACGTCCAGAGTTAAACCCGTGTGTGGATTCAGCAGTCTGCAAACACTTTCTGTGCAGAGTCTCACAACAGGGGTTTTCAGCCCAATACCGGCCTATGGAAGAAAGGGCAGTAAGCAATGGGAAATTTCTGCTACTAAATCCAAAACGCAGCTATCTAACAGAATGGTTGTCAATGTGTGTGCTCAACTTCCAGAGGTAAACCCGAGTGTGGATTCAGCAGTCTGCAAACACTTTCTGTGCAGAGTCTCAAAACAGGCGTTTTCAGCCCAATACCGCCCAATGGAAGAAAGGGCAGCAAGCACAGGGAAATTTCTTCTTCTAAATCCAAAACGCAGCTATCTAACAGAACGGTTGTCAATGTGTGCACTCAGCTTCCAGAGTTAAACCCGTGTGTGGATTCAGCAGTCTGCAAACACTTTCTGTGCAGAGTATCAAAACAGGCGTTTTCAGCCCAATACCGGCCTATGGAACAAAGGGTAGAAAGCACAGGGAAATATCTGCTTCTAAATCCAAAACGCAGCTATGTAACGGAACGGTTGTCAATGTGTTTACTCAACATCCAGAGTTAAACCCGTGTATGGATTCAGCAGTCTGCAAACACTTTCTGTGCAGAGTCTCAAAACAGGCGCTTTCAGCCCAATACCGGCATATGGAAGAAAGGGCAGTAAGCACAGGGAAATATCGGCTTCTAAATCCAAAACGCAGCTATCTAACAGAATGGTTGTCAATGTGTGCACTCAACTTCCAGAGTTAAATCGGTCTGTGGATTGAGCAGACTGCAAACACTTTCTGTGCAGAGTCTGAAAACAGGCGTTTTCAGCCCAATACCAGCCTATGGAAGAAAGGGCAGTAAGCACAGGGAAATATCTGCTCCAAATCCAAAATGCAGCTATCTAACAGAACGGTTGTCAATGTGTGCACTCAACTTCCAGAGTTAAACCCGTGTGTGGATTCAGCAGTCTGCAAACACTTTCTGTGCAGAGTCTCAAAACAGGCGTTTTCAGCCCAATACCGGCCTATGGAAGAAAGGGCAGTAAGCACAGGGAAATATCTGCTTCTAAATCCAAAACGCAGCTATCTAACAGAACGGTTGTCAATCTGTGCACTCAACTTCCAGAGATAAACCCGAGTGTGGATTCAGCAGTCTGCAAACACTTTCTGTGCAGAGTCTCAAAACAGGCGTTTTCAGCCCAATACCGGCCTATGGAAGAAAGGGCAGTAAGCACAGGGAAATTTCTGCTTCTAAATCCAAAACGCAGCTATCTAACAGAACAGTTGTCAATGTGTGCACTCAACTTCCAGAGTTAAACCCGTGTGTGGATTCAGCAGTCTGCAAACACTTTCTGTGCAGAGTCTCAAAACAGGCGTTTTCAGCCCAATACCGGCCTATGGAAGAAAGGGCAGTGAGCACAGGGAAATATCTGCTTCTAAATCCAAAACGCAGCTACCTAACAGAACGGCTGTCAATGTGTGCACTCACCTTCCAGAGTTAAACCCGTCTGTGGATTCAGCAGTCTGCAAACACTTTCTGTGCAGAGTCTCAAAACAGGCGTTTTCAGCCCAATACCAGCCTATGGAAGAAAGGGCAGTAAGCACAGGGAAATATCTGCTTCTAATTCCAAAACGCAGCTATCAAACAGAACGGATGTCAATGCGTGCACTCAACTTCCAGAGTTAAACCCGTGTGTGGATTCAGCAGTCTGCAAACACTTTCTGTGCAGAGTCTCAAAACAGGCGTTTTCAGCCCAATACCGGCCTATGGAAGAAAGGGCAGTAAGCACAGGGAAATATCTGCTTCTAAATCCAAAAAGCAGCTGCCTAACAGAACGGCTGTCAAGGTGTGCACTCAACGTCCAGAGTTAAACCCGTGTGTGGATTCAGCAGTCTGCAAACACTTTCTGTGCAGAGTCTCACAACAGGCGTTTTCAGCCCAATACCGGGCTATGGAAGAAAGGGCAGTAAGCAAAGGGAAATTTCTGCTGCTAAATCCAAAACGCAGCTATCTAACAGAATGGTTGTCAATGTGTGCACTCAACTTGCAGAGTTAAATCGGTCTCTGGATTGAGCAGACTGCAAACACTTTCTGTGCAGAGTCTGAAAGCAGGCGTTTTCAGCACAATACCGGCCTATGGAAGAAAGGGCAGTAAGCACAGGGAAATATCTGCTCCAAATCCATAACGCAGCTATCTAACAGAACGGTTGTCAATGTGTGCACTCAACTTCCAGAGTTAAACCCGTGTGTGGATTCAGCAGTCTGCAAACACTTTCTGTGCAGAGTCTCAAAACAGGCGTTTTCAGCCCAATGCCGGCCTATGGAAGAAAGGGCAGTGAGCACAGGGAAATATCTGCTTCTAAATCCAAAACGCAGCTACCTAACAGAACGGCTCTCAATGTGTGCACTCACCTTCCAGAGTTAAACCCGTGTGTGGATTCAGCAGTCTGCAAACACTTTCTGTGCAGAGTCTCAGAACAGGCGTTTTCAACCCAATACTGGCCTATGGACGAAAGGGCAGTAAGCACAGGGAAATTTCTGCTTCTAAATCCAAAACGCAGCTATCTAACAGAATGGTTGTCAATGTGTGCACTCAACTTGCAGATTTAAATCGGTGTGTGGATTGAGCAGACTGCAAACACTTTCTGTGCAGAGTCTGAAAACAGGCGTTTTCAGCGCAATACCGGCCTACGGAAGAAAGAGCAGTAAGCAGAGGGAAATACCTGCTCCAAATCCAAAAGGGACCTATCTAACAAAACGGTTGTCAATGTGTGCACTCAACTTCCAGAGTTAAACCCGAGTGTGGATTCAGCAGTCTGCAAACAGTTTCTGTGCAGAGTCTCAAAACAGGCGTTTTCAGCCCAATACCGGCCTATTGAAGAAAGGGCAGTAAGCACAGGGAAATTTCTGCTTCTAAATTCAAAACGCAGCTATCTAACAGAACGGTTGTCAATGTGTGCACTCAACTTCCAGAGTTAAACTCGTGTGTGGATTCAGCAGTCTGCAAACACTTTCTGTGCAGAGTCTCAAAACAGGCGTTTTCAGCCCAATAACGGCATATGGAAGAAAGGACAATAAGCACAGGGAAATATCTGCTTCTAAATCCAAAACGCAGCTATCTAAAAGAACGGTTGTCAATGTGTGCACTCAACTTCCAGAGTTAAACCCGTCTGTGGATTCAGCAGTCTGCAAACACTTTCTGTGCAGAGTCTCAAAACATGCGTTTTCAGCCCCATACCAGCATATGGAAGAAAGGGCAGTAAGCACAGGGAAATATCTGCTTCTAATTCCAAAACGCAGCTATCTAACAGAACGGTTGTCAATGCGTGCACTCAACTTCCAGAGTTAAACCCGTGTGTGGATTCAGCAGTCTGCAAACACTTTCTGTGCAGAGTCTCAAAACAGGCGTTTTCAGCCCAATACCGGCCTATGGAAGAAAGGGCAGTAAGCACAGGGAAATATCTGCTTCTAAATCCAAAAAATAGCTGCCTAACAGAAAGGCTGTCAAGGTGTGCACTCAACGTCCAGAGTTAAACCCGTGTGTGGATTCAGCAGTCTGCAAACACTTTCTGTGCAGAGTCTCACAACAGGGGTTTTCAGCCCAATACCGGCCTATGGAAGAAAGGGCAGTAAGCAATGGGAAATTTCTGCTACTAAATCCAAAACGCAGCTATCTAACAGAATGGTTGTCAATGTGTGCACTCAACTTCCAGAGGTAAACCCGAGTGTGGATTCAGCAGTCTGCAAACACTTTCTGTGCAGAGTCTCAAAAAAGGCGTTTTCAGCCCAATACTGCCCAATGGAAGAAAGGGCAGCAAGCACAGGGAAATTTCTTCTACTAAATCCAAAACGCAGCTATCTAACAGAACGGTTGTCAATGTGTGCACTCAACTTCCAGAGTTAAACCCGTGTGTGGATTCAGCAGTCTGCAAATACTTTCTGTGCAGAGTCTCAAAACAGGCGTTTTCAGCCCAATACCGGCCTATGGAAGAAAGGGCAGTGAGCCCAGGGAAATATCTGCTTCTAAATCCAAAACGCAGCTAACTAACAGAACGGCTGTCAATGTGTGCACTCACCTTCCAGAGTTAAACCCGTGTGTGGATTCAGCAGTCTGCAAACACTTTCTGTGCAGAGTCTCAGAACAGGCGTTTTCAACCCAATACTGGCCTATGGACGACAGGGCAGTAAGCACAGGGAAATTTCTGCTTCTAAATCCAAAACGCAGCTATCTAACAGAATGGTTGTCAATGTGTGCACTCAACTTGCAGATTTAAATCGGTGTGTGGATTGAGCAGACTGCAAACACTTTCTGTGCAGAGTCTGAAAACAGGCGTTTTCAGCGCAATACCGGCCTACGGAAGAAAGAGGAGTAAGCACAGGGAAATATCTGCTCCAAATCCAAAAGGGACCTATCTAACAGAACGGTTGTCAATGTGTGCACTCAACTTCCAGAGTTAAACTCGTGTGTGGATTCAGCAGTCTGCAAACACTTTCTGTGCAGTGTCTCAAAACAGGGGTTTTCAGCCCAATACCGGCCTATGGAACAAAGGGCAATAAGCACAGGGAAATATCTGCTTCTAAAGCCAAAACGCAGCTTTCTAAAAGAACGGTTGTCAATGTGTGCACTCAACTTCCAGAGTTAAACCCGTCTGTGGATTCAGCAGTCTGCAAACACTTTCTGTGCAGAGTCTCAAAACAAGCGTTTTCAGCCCAATACCAGCCTAAGGAAGAATGGGCAGTAAGCACAGGGAAATATCTGCTTCTAATTCCAAAACGCAGCTATCTAACAGAACGGTTGTCAATGTTTGCACTCAACTTGCAGATTTAAATCGGTGTGTGGATTGAGCAGACTGCAAACACTTTCTGTGCAGAGTCTGAAAACAGGCGTTTTCAGCGCAATACCGGCCTACGGAAGAAAGAGCAGTAAGCACAGGGAAATATCTGCTCCAAATCCAAAAGGGACCTATCTAACAGAACGGTTGTCAATGTGTGCACTCAACTTCCAGAGTTAAACCCGTGTGTGGATTCAGCAGTCTGCAAACACTTTCTGTGCAGAGTCTCAAAACAGGCGTTTTCAGCCCAATACCGGCCTATGGAAGAAATGGCAGTAAGCACAGGGAAATATCTGCTTCTAAATCCAAAAAACAGCTGCCTAACAGAAAGGCTGTCTAGGTGTGCACTCAACGTCCAGAGTTAAACCCGTGTGTGGATTCAGCAGTCTGCAAACACTTTCTGTGCAGAGTCTCACAACAGGGGTTTTCAGCCCAATACCGGCCTATGGAAGAAAGGGCAGTAAGCAATGGGAAAATTCTGCTACTAAATCCAAAACGCAGCTATCT